>NW_028281154.1:962500-1155000 GCF_059751285.1 Brachycentrus maculatus
CTAAAATATTTAATTAAAAATCGAGATAATTGATGTATTATTTTTTGACATGTCATCAAAGATGAAGAAGAATATGGAAGCCTTAGCATTTACGGGGCTGACGACCGTCATAGGCTGGTTTAAGTGATCACTTTACACACGTGTAACATTCACCAATTTTACCCATTATTGACAACCTCACTACTCAAATTCTTGGAAGTTCTGTATATATGAACCAATTTAGAAACCTTGTTCTTGAATCACTAGAACTTCACTAGAGACATCTATTGGTGAGATGTAAAGAAACTTTTTATCAAGCAGAAACTCTTATATTAGTATGCGAGGTCCGAATCCTGCATTATAATCACACACATGAGAAACGCCAGAAAATACCATTTTCATTTTTGTTATTTAAGCTTGTAATTTGACCAGACAATTTATTTACAACATTTTAAGTGAGTCCAAATACTTGTTTACAAAATTTGGATTATCTCCAATTACAGGAGTTATTTTCATATTATTTTTTTACATCTCATCAAAGATGAAGAAGAATATGGAAGTCTGGGCATTTACGGGGCTGACGACAATTAATTGATTAATTAATTCGTCAGCCCCGTAAATGCCCAGACTTCCATATTCTTCTTCATCTTTGATGAGATGTCAAAAAATAATATGAAAATAACTCCTGTAATTGGAGATAATCCATATTTTATGAACAAGTATTTGGACACACTCAAAATGTTGTATATAATTGATGTAGTTCAGAATATTATTTATAATACTGTATGTATATTTCATGACTCTCAAACTAATGGAAATTTGGTCGGAGAGATATTTGATCACATAAAACTATCTTTAACTTAAGGAATAAATACGAGAATAGTGAATTTACAAAAAAACATATAAAATAGCTTACTTGAAATGTTTCTGATTAAGGATTAAATTACCGACAAATAAAATTGAAATATAAATACAAATGGATCAAAACGCTTTTTATTAAGAATTTTTGACAATTAATCGAGGAGGGTTCCGCAATTCGGTCTCCTTGTTGGCGGTGGGAGAAAACGATCCTGGAAGTATCAATATGCACAATCGGAATGGCAATATCGCGGCTAGTTGTACCCGTATGCGCCGATTGCATCTTCGCAAAATTAATAACATTAGAAGTCTTTAATGCAACTTATTGACTTCCGTTTTACACACAGTTTGATTCTGCTAATTGCGAGTACAGTATTTAAGAAGGTGAAAATTAAGTTTTGATAATACTTTAAAAAAATAAAGAAATATCAAAACAAAATATTCTTGACATTAATTATTAACTTTTTATGCTTGTATTTGATAATATTTTTTATGTTATAATACATTTAAACATTTATAATATATTTTAATTTTAACCGTAGATAAAGTATTTATCTTATTGCCTAACTGTTAATAAATAAATATTTAATTCAATTAATATTAATCATTCAGGTCTTTATAATAACTGAATGATGGAATGATGAATAAGACCTGAATGATGGAAGTTTAACTTCTGAAACATGTAGTCTATAATAAAACTCAAGTGGTAAAAAACGAAGTGTTTTCTTCAATCATTGTAACATGTCTTTCCACAAAGTTAATGCCGAAACAATAAATAAAACTTTAAAAACGTAGAAAATGTAAATTGTAAGGTGATCTTTAGGTAAAATGTTAGAATAGACTATTATAATACCTATTTTCTCAAACAATTTCATGAAATCTTTTAATCTTTTAAAAATATTTTGTGTATTAAAAAAAAAACACTTTTGTGTCAAATTAACATATAGCACGAAGAGGATAAAAACGTGTTTATTTTTTTAACATAAGCACCCTTGAAAATTATATGATTTACAAAAAACGAAGCAAATCTTGAAGTTTTTGCCGCGCCCGAGTTTATTTTGCTAACGGGATGCTTCCGGTCTTGTCTTGTTAAAAAATCATTACCACTTTTTGCGCGCCACAAGTAGTCACGAGGTCTTTAAAAAACACTTATCTTGAGGTAAAATGTCACCACCTGATCGGAATAGGACACATTTAAATGGCGGATGATGTAAATTGATCCGAAAACAAACACATTTTAGCAAAATGTCTCACTCATGACGGGTATAGTGATTAGCAATGATTTCGTCATTAGGTTAGGGTTGTCAAATTATATTTTAATTCAAAACGTTATTTTTATTGTTTTTCACACAATTTTTATTATGATTCACCAATAACTCATACTGAAATTTTCCATACCGGGAATATTCAAAGATAGAAGCTGAAAAATCTACTCTAAAAGAAAAAAAATGTTTAAAATAACAATAACGATTACTTACATAAGAAAGCTATAAAAAAATAGTAAACATTTAAATTACATTAACATTTCTTTAAGCTGGGAATTTCTGGATTCAATTCCACCAATAAATATGTCAATAAATTAATAATGTATGGACCATTATGACATATTTACACTAATTTATTTTAATATCTACAGCAGATAAAGCTGTTTACAGTTAATACATTAAAAACAAATAAAAAACTAAAGAAAAAATCAACACATAAAACAACGCCTATTTATTTTTAATAAGAAAAAAAACTCATAGATATTAAGAAACTTATTTAAATAAGAAAATGAAGAAACAAAAAATAGTACAATAACTTAAAATAAAATAACGGTAATTAATAAAATATCCATAATGGAGCTATGGTGGAACTCCACCATAGACTCATATTTTTTTTAACAAGCATCAACTTGTATATTCTATAGCTAACATTAAATTATCTGTTATATGGACATAGATAACCCTTATCCGCACCCAATGGTGCATAGGGCACTGCATCGAGTTGACGCAGTGTTATCTTGATCATTACTTACATGAAGGCAAGGTGATCACTCTTGCGCTTCAGGAACCAGTCCAGGGTAATATTAAATAAATATTACAGTGTAAAATCACAAATATTTATTTTCACCCCCCCTGGGAATCGAACCCGGGACCTCCAGTACGGTAGCTAAACACGCTGACCATTACACCACGGAGGCGGACAAATATGGACATACTCATTACCAACTGTACAATCTATTGATAACTGAGTTTGTACCATATGACGTATGTACGTGTATGTTACACGTGTGTAAAGTGATCACTTAAACCAGCCTATGACGGTCGTAAGCCCCGTAAATGCCCAGACTTCCATATTCTTCTTCATCTTTGATGAGATGTCAAAAAATAATACGTATGTATGATATTACATACTCAAATAAGTACACTTGGCTGATAAATCTTGAAAGATCACAATAATCTGTAGAATAATTTAGTCAAGAATATAAAATTCAAATTTATTAATATTCCAGATCATGTAAAAAAGTAATAATATACCTTTTTAAATATTTTTAAAATGGCGCTACATAAATTATCGAAAATTATTATCTTTATTATAAGTTTTTAATATTTTGTATTTTTAAAGTTTTACATATCAGATTTTGGTTGTTATCTGATTAGTCTTTAACTTAAAAAAGGAGTAGAAGGGTAACCCGAGACTTTATCATTGCTAGAGCAAAAATAACAAATAAAAAAAAACAAAATTTTCTTAGCCCTAAAACGGATCTAGCACAAAATATTCAGTACTTTTTTGTCTATTAGATAGTGACGTAAAAAAATAAAATGGCTAGCCGTTTAAAATATCGTCACTGAATTGTTGGTGGTCTAGGGGTAGAATAATTAAGGGTAGGATCTACAAACAAGATATGACATCATTTTAGGCTTAATAAGCCATCTACCGGAAGCATAAATGGCAAAGCTTAACCACATTCGTAATGACATATTTCGTCCATAAATAGTTACATGGGAATATATTCAATCGTAAAGTGGTGATATTTCAATATGGAAAGTATCTATGATTATGCCAGCAAATTGGTAATAAAGGTATATGATATATTTGCATTAAATTTTTATTTTACGTAACTATAATGTTTATTTTAAATATCAATAACCACACTGTAACATAACGGTTTGGGTTAAGTTCCTGACCGGTTAAAAAATAATATAATATTTTTAAAATTATTAGAGAAAACACTTGTTTTTTTACCGATTGAGTTTATTTTAGGACGACTAGTTTCCCGTTTATATGTATGTTTTCATAACAGAAATTTTTAATTTTAAAACAAAAAAAAGCTTCATGTCGCGACAGAAACCGCGGGGAGTTTTGTGATTTGTATAATATTTTTGGAGCTTTTTGCCTACTTCTCTGATTTAAATTGACCACCCAAAGGGTCTGATATTTTGGACACCCGTAAGCGCAACTTGTCAAAAGTAATGGGATATAACAGTTAGCCTAATTTAACCCTTATATTTAAAAAATAAATACTCGGTAAATTCCTTGTCTAAGGGTTATAAAGATAGGGAATAATTATATATTTAAAACGGTTTTTCTATAAAAAAAGGTATATACAGAAATACACAAATATAATCTTGAAATATTCAGGTATGTATGATTAAACTATTAAAATATCGTAATATATTATACTGATGCGTAGTATTTTTCCCATTTTTGTCAATAATTAGTTAACTAAAATTAATGTTTGCTTTCTTCTTATTCTTCTAATGTATATCCGCACCCAGTGGGGCATAAGGCACTGCATTGTATAGAAGCAGTGTTATCTTGATCGGTAAATACATAAAGGAAAGGTGATCAGCCTTTCGCTTCAGGTACCGGTCTAGGTCGTATTAAATAAATATTAGACTGAAAATCACCAGTATTTTCAGCACGGTAGCCTAGCGCAATAATCACTACACTATGGAGGCGGACACTACGCTATGCAATTAAATAACATAAATAGTTTGAATCAAAATAATTTGATGATGTATACATTTTTGTTCTTAAATACTGTATTACATATTAATAACTTCTTCAACTATGTTAAAATAATAATCAAAATGTTTATGGTTTTCATATTATTTGTAAGTGAGTGAAAATGTAAAGAATGTTATTGGTCCCTACTTATAAACAAAATTGGATTATTATTATTCAAATAGTATTTCTGTATATTAATGTTTAATATTATGTATAAATATGATTGTGTTTTTTGGTGTTACTTATATTATAAGTATTAATCATGACAATGGACCAAAGACCAGTGGAAAAAATGAATTCTTCAAACCTTCAAACGTTCTCACATCACTAAATTCATATCTCGAGGATCTTAGATTCCCTAACAGCATGTGGTCAAGTCATCACCTCTTATGCATCGTAGAAAACGAAAGAAAAAAAACTAATAAAAAAGTCATAAAAACCCCGGAGGACTACTGACTGCTTCCTTAGAAGCCGTTCGTTAAAACTCAAGCGAACTACAACCAACGGTTTGTCATGTAGAAATATAACAGGTTTAATGTTTAGTTTTGAGTTAAACGGAAATCCAGTTGTTTTTTGTTAAACTTATAGTCTTAGGTAACTGATAGATTTTTGTAAGGAATTTTGAAGCATTTTAGAATAGTCACAAGTTAACATCGATTGATTCATAAATTTGGTTTTGGTATCTTTTGGGTATCTAGGCGCCTGTTTGACCTTACGTAAAGGTCGAATTGGTTTTAAATTGGTTCACAGACAATAAATAATTTGTGAATATAAATGACCCGAGGCTGCTGAGTTTATTTTAGTATTTAAGAATTTCACTACCTGTGGTGCATTTTTATTAAACATATTTTGTTTTGGATTTGACAGAACCTTTTTTCATAATTTTGGGACCCATTTATTGTATGACATAAAAACACGTTTATTTCCATGGAACCCTAACCGTCCATAAGATTCTTTCTCTCTTGCATAATTTCCCCTTTCCCTGAACTGTTTTTCCGTAACCGTCATAACACAATATTGATAACTATTATGTATAATTTAAAAAAATCCATTTTCTATTAAAACTACCTCAAGGTCGCTTCACTGTGATTTGATTGAGGAAAAGGAGATTGTCAAAACGATTTAACAAACTGCTTCTTACTACTAGTGGAAGAGCATTTTATGCCATCGGTCCCGCAACAGCAAAGGCACGTATGCCAAATTTAGTGAACTGGTTGCCAACTGGTAAGATCACATTACCCATAGCAGCATAGAAGCGTGGGACGTCTATCAGCCAATTCGTCTGGATCCATATAAAGTATCGATTTATGTATAAGTAGACATATTTTATACTCTACCCTTTCGAAAAAGTATAACCAGTGCAATACGTGAAGCAGTGGGCTGATGTGACACTATATCAATTCGTAGAAACTCTACCTTAATCTAGATTTGGCATTCAGTGATTCTTGCCCTAAATTGAAAAAAAAATCGCGAACATCATTTTGACATTGAGTCACCCGAGGTTGTGTTGATTTTTATTTGTCTTAAAACTTAAAAAAAAAGCTTTAGAGAAATAGATGCAAACATACAAAAATCATTAACATACATATTGTTCGAATATATTTTTTTGAAAAATAAAAATATATTTATATTTTTTTCTAACTAATTTACTAAACAATAAAAACCAAAACACTCTGTATTCATATTGACGATATAAAGGATAAAATTGATAACGTAATAGAAAATGAATTGAAAAAAGGTTTACATGTATGTATAATATAATAGATCAGTATCTTGTGGACCATACGGATAAGAAAAATATGAACTAAAGTACTGGGTAATGTGCTAAGTATAGTGATTGATTTTTTATCTCTTAAATCGCATCCTCTTAAAAATTAAAGAATCAAATACAGGGGCATTAATATTAGTACAAAGGATTAAATTAATGGCAAATATCTATCACTATTTTAGGAGTTCCTGGAAGGTAAAGAAAAGTAATAGTTTTATGCTGAGGACCCAGTAATTACGTCTGTAAATTTTAGTTGTTTTTGTAACGCTTAATTAGTTGGAGTATATCGTAAAAACTCATTCGACCGCAGGACTATTTGGTGGACGAAAATATTTTGGAGATTTCCGTTCTAAGGACTTCAAGCGAAGAACGATAAGTGTACATAAATCAATATTTGTGAATTTAATAATAAATTAAGGAAAAGTAATTTTTTTAATTTCATTTGATTAAATTATTATTATATCGATAATGCCTATCTCAGCCCTGTTATCTTTCTATTTAGTTTTGTTTTTATAATCCTTTAAAAAAAAAAAAAAATTGTGAAATTATAAGTGGATCCGATGCGGAGTCGTATACATCATCGATAGCCCGAAAGGGTCAAAATAATAATAGGAGGTTACAATGACATATTTCAGATAAGTTTGGATTTCTAAGACAAATGTGCGGCAAAACGACGAATGATAGATATTTGATTTGTTAATTGAGGAAATAATGCAAGGGTGAGATAAGAATTATCGTTAAAATTAAGAGAGGTGTGTTAAGATAGTTTAAGCATATGAATTGAATGAGTGAAAATAGAAGAGCAAAATAAATTTACGGAGTTTATGTGGTTGGTAATAGAAGCAGAAAAAGAGCTAAGAAAATTCAGCATGATCAAGTGTGTATTACTTGAAAGTGGTCAGGTTAGAAGTCGGAATAATCGGCGTGTATGTATGAGAAAATGCATGAATGTGTAAGATGCAAAGAAAGATTAGGGTGGTGTTTTATTCGCTTTGCCTACCCCTTCGGGGAAGCAGCGTCATAGTAAGTTAATTAATAAGTTAAGAAATATTTTTGATTTACGACTTTTAGCAAAAATATGAAAATGTATGAAGAATGAAAAGAGTCTGAAACAATTTTAAAATAAACGTTTTGTTTACTGTAAGAAGATGAAAATATATAAACTATATATGATGTAAATTAAGTGCGAAAAATAGGAGTATTAATTGTTTACAACCACCTCACCAATAGATGTCTCTAGTAAAGTTCTAGTAATTCAAGAATAATGTTTCAAAATTGGTTCACATATATATAGAACTTCCAAGAATTTGAGTAGTGTGGCTGTCAATAATGGGTAGAATTGGTGAATGTTACACGTGTGTAAAGTGATCACTTAAACCAGCCTATGATGGTCTTCAGCCCCGTAAATGCCTAGACTCCCATATTTTTCTTCATCTTTGATAAGATGTCAAAAAATAATGTATTAATTGTAATATAAGCTAACTATAAAAATAAATATTAAAAAAAAAAACATCCTTGATCATTCTTCCACTGGGGCAACTTACACTTTCAAGTGTATGTAGGCATTGTTATATCACCTTAATCATAATGCGCAAAAAAATCACATCTGCGCATCGTGACTATAATATAAATCATAAAACGAAGAATTTTCTCAAATTAAATTTTATAGTGTTTGATTTCGTAAGCAAAAAAAAAATCCAGCAACCAGTAAACACAAGGTTTTATTTTATTATTTAAGTTTTGTTTTATTATTTTCTGCTTGTTAAAATAAACCCTCAGTATCAAATCGTCAAGAATTATTATTTTATTTTCATATTTCTTCTTTAAACCTTATCCGCACCCAATGGTGCATAAAACACTGCACCATATAAACGCAGTCTTATCTTGATCGTTTACACATGAAGGAAAGGTGATCAGCTCTGCGCTTCAGGTACCAGTCCAGGGTAATATTAAAAAAAATATTGTGAAAGAGTGAACAAATCGCCTATATTTATTTGACCCCCTTTAGGAATCAAACCCGGGACCTCCAGTACGGTAGCCGAACGTGCTAACCATTACACTACAAAAGCGGAGATTTTTTATTTAGGACTCTTGACCACTTTGAAACAATAGAAATACTTGATCGTGACAAGTTTTAATGGGTCTTCCTCTGCTTCCATTACCGATGAAATTTGCCTTATATATTATCTTTTACCGTTTTTTTCCCTAGTCATTCATTCCACATTCCCAAACCATATCAACACACCTTTCTTAATTTGATAGATAATAGTTATCTAAGCCTTGCATTCTTTCCTTATTTCATCATTCAAACACCTATCACACATCGTTTTGCCGCATACTCGTCTGAGTAACCGCATATAAACTGCATTCAGTCTACTTTCAACCTTCTTTCATCTCGCAACACATAAGAGTTGGTAACAGTACTCCGTTGTGCACTGATAGCTCAGATAGGCTTTTATTTGCTACAACTAATAATTATTGCAAATTGAAGTTTCAATTGAGATTTATATATATATATATATATATATATATATATATATATATATATATATATATATATATATATATATATATATAAATATATATATAAATATATAATATATATATATATATATAAATAAATATATATATATATATATATATATATATATATATATATATATATATATATATATATATATATATATATATATATATATATATATATATATGTATGTATATATATATATATATATATATATATATATATATATATATATATATATATATATATATATATATATATATATATATATATATATATTTATACACATTTGAAAATACTCTCCAACCCCTTCAGGTACTCGATCGCATATTGTTAAAAAGGCATTAATCAAATTAAAATGAATGTCCAACGAAGGATAAAAAAAGGAATTCTGAAAGAAAACTAAAAATTAACCTTTCTTTGGCGTCCTTCCAAACACGTGATATATTGGAAGCGGTGAGTCGATACCGCTAAAGCCTCCAGCTTTAAGGTTCCATTCAGCTCACCGACAAATGGAGCTGTCTCATTAGCGAATTGTGCCTAACTTATCGACACCACTACCTGACGAAGGGTTAAATGCTTTGACCCAACAATTATTCAAATTAGAGGACATGCCTTCAAGTTTATTAATTTTATAGATTCATGACGAGTACATATGCTTGTTATACAATATGCCGGGTGAATTTTTTGTAATTTGTTATTAGTTTCTGTTTTTTATATATGTACAGTTTATTATTTTAAAAAATAATGATCTATTTAAATTTATTTAGATATAACTAATATTATAATGAAATTCAAACGTTTGTAAAAGTACACTAGTTACTTCAATGAATTGATCTTTAATTCAATATCTCGATAATTTAAAACTATTGAATTTTATAAATAATGAAAAATGTAAATATTTCATACTTAACCCGTCGCGAGGCTTAAACGTATTTAACGTTTACTTATTAATTTATTTGGGCATTCAAACACACACACACACAGATACACAAACACACACACACACACACACACACACACACACACACACACACATACAGATACACAAACACACACGCATGGATAAATATTCAGGCACTCTATCGAATATTCATGTTTAGCGTATTTTTTTAAAGTGTTAAAAAATGCTTATTAACTTACCCAATGTAAAAATGTCGAGTCCTATATAAAACACGTCTAGGCTCGAAGTTGTGAAAAATGTATGCATAAATAGTGAGAAGGATATTATTTGCATGACAATGGCTAAGTAGTTTTGGATTTGGAGTATCCGAAGAACCGGATACTCGAGTAAATCATGGCATGGGAAAATGAACCAAGTTGACTTCTACGTCCTGCTCTCAAATGCAATCCTATAATATTACTTTTTACAGCTGTTAACAAAGTGTTAAGTGGACAGTAAGATCCAATATTAATGATGGGAGGAAAGTTTTATGCGTATAATAATATTATTTACTTCTAAAGTTAGTTGTGATTTATTAGGATTTAATATACCTCATCAGAATACAGGATGTACCATATTAAGGAGTTGCAATTCGTTTGGCAAAATGTCATTTTATTATTATTTTTTTTAATTTTATGAAACGCTGCTATTTTTCATTCCTTTTTTTGTCAGGATCTCAAAAACGTTACTAAGACATTACACCCAATTTTTGCAATCTCAATTCTTCAATTTTACCAGTTATTATTAAATAAAGTGTATTAATTCCGAACCTACAAGTCTTATTCATTTTATGTTTACGAAGTACCATTGAGAAACTAAACATGATAACTCCCTCGCACAGCATAAAAATATATATTTTCCTCAGTAATATATTTTTTTAAACATGTCACAATAAAAAATATGAAAAAAGTCCCTCTCCAAGCACAATAGCTGTCTCTTTTTTGGAGAGGCTCAGCGCAACTAAAATTATATTGTTTAAGTAGAATTGTATAGAAATCGTATAACATTGTATAAATAATATAACTATTTTAAATAAATAAAATAATAACATTAAAAAAATGACCAGTTTTTAAGATTTGAATTGGAAACCTAATGTGAAAAAGAGGCATGAAGTTGAAAAAAATTGTACAGGCAATAAAGATAGTGGTGTCTTAGAAAATATGACAAATTGTGAACTACGTGACAAATCTTGAAGTTTATAAGATATTGAATCCATATTATTATATATGTATAAATGTATATATTTTATTGTATAGTATCTATTGAATTGTTTTAGGAGATCAGCTTTATTAATTTATTATTTACTATACACATTCACCGTTATTTTTAAGATATCGTAGTCGTACAGGAGAAAATGACCAACTAACAAAACGTAAAATGTTCAGGAGGGCCATTTAAGTCACTTTTGCATGGCAAGAAAATAAACATCAATGCAGTTAGTCATTTTTACCAAGTCAATATATTATACTTCCAAGTTCAAAATCCTTTGGGATGTTTTCAGGGCAATATTAAGCTAGTAAGATATTAAATACTCAATGATCACGTTTTTGTAAAAAATGCGCTTAGTCACTTTCTCCTGCATGACTACGATATGTAAACTGAATATGCCATAAATCCTTTTATATAATAGGTAAGAAAAATTTTCTCAGGCAACTAATAAATATCATAAAAAGTAGTGTTTTATGAAAATGGCGCTATATAATGTTATTCACAATTAATTTTTAAAATCTCAACATAGATGTAGAAGAATATGGAAGTCTGGGCTTTACGGGGCTGACGACCGTCATAGGCTGGTTTAAGTTATCACTTGTTGAGATGTCAAAAAATAATATGAAAAACTCCTATAATTAGAGATAATCCAGATTTGTGAACAAGTATTTGGACAAACTCAAAACCTTATAAAAAATTATTATCATTATTATTTTTATAGATTGTGTCCGAAATTTTTCATAAAAGTGCAGTCGTAATATAAAAATATTACTCCATCGCTATTAAAATATCGATACGATAATACCTCCCTTGGGTGTGCGACAACTGGTTCCCCAACATTCCGGTCGGGGGCTGTAATAATGTAATTTCCATTTCGTGTTTAATGTCACCGGTGCGCGGTAATGACAGCTCGCCGCGGGCGACAAGGAACACCCGCCCGGTACCTGCGCGCGGGGCCTTGCGCAATTTCACGACAAATTCGACAAAAAAAGTTTGAGAATCTTGGCCTACATTGATTTACGAAAAACAAAGACCCGTAGTCCTCCAATTGGTATTGGATTATAATTATTTAATCGTCGTTTTGCATGATGTATTAAAAAAATATGGAATGCCGACTTCCACCTGTTGAGGTAATGAAATCATTTCATCTTAAAGCTGAATAAAAAATATTTAAATATTTTTTGTTTCATATTGACATTTCAACATAGATGAAGCAGAACGTGGAAGTATGATCTGTCGCGGGCTGGTAAAGTGATCACTTTACACACGTGCAACATTCACCATTCTACCCATGATTAACAATCACACTACTCAAATTTTGGGAACTCCTAGATATATTGATCAATCTCATGACATACTCGTATTTCAGCTATCTATATTGGATTGAGAAATGCTTTTTATATATTGATTGATCTGAACCCTGGATTATTTTTGCATACTGGGAAACGCCTGGAAATATTATTTAATTTTTTATGTAGTTCATAATTTTCCTTTTTTTTCGTTAGTCCATAAGTAATGTTTTTCCTCATTTAATACATAACATTATAATAGTGAAAACTGAATACAGTTCGAACCCTTTGCTATTTTATATGGAACTGTCGATATTTTTCAGCCTTCTGCTTTCATTTTTGCTTCTTAACACTTATATAGTTTATTGGTATTAAAATGAAAAGCGATTATCCATTTTTTTAATCACGCCGTTGTATTCCAACATTATACGAATTATCGTTCTGAGCTTTAAGAATTAAATTGCATATGTGATATATGAATTTTAAAATTGTATTTATTTATACTGCGTGTGATGAAGTATACAAATTTTGATTCCAAAACCATAGCGTGTGTGTAAATAAGTGCCACTAAGCGATAAAATACTCATAAAATATAATCAAGATATTCTTAATACGTTGTCAAAACCTAAAAAAAATCGCATTTCAGAATAATTTTATATTGCTCCGCAGATTGCTCTCTTTGTGAATTATTTATGGAGTTATACAAGACCTTGTTATTAAATTAGCCATCGGCCTCGTGTCCTGGGTCCTGAAAAATGTGTTATAATCATGGACATAATTGGTCCTTCAATTACTATGTTAATTTTGTCGCTGATTTATGCCCGTCAGGACGTGCCCGGTTCGAATCCCACCCCAGGTCTTCGAGATGGACACACTTTTAAAAATATTATGTAAATAATCAACATGTCGGCGAGTGTAGCAATCATCTTTTGCAATATTTACCCTTAATTATGAAAAATGCGTCAAGTTTTGAAGTAGCTCGTATTTAACTAATATACAGCAGAATAAGAGTAAATTGTTCATATTAACTTATTTACTAACCATTAAGTTACTTCTCCGTAGTGGTAGGTATAGAGAATAGAACGCCACACGCTTCGCTTCTACCACATTCATCCATCTCCTCATACATACCCGCCGATTATTCCGACTCCTATGTGATCACTTTCAAGTATTGGATTTTTTTTCGTATTTGGAGCAAAGAGTTAAGATTTTTTCAAGCTTTATTTATACGACATTAGCGCGTAATATCAAATACAAATAATGTTTTAATTGTTTTTTAAACATATTACAAGTGTTTTGGATTGCATTGAAATAGTATGAAATAAATATCAATTAAAATTTCTGGAAATAAAAGCCCCTTACATTTATGTGTAGGACTTTCGGAGGAAAGGAATTTCACTACGTTATAGTATCAAATACTGTTTTTATGTAGAGTTGTCTTAGTCTATAAATACGAGTAAATGATATTCGTTTAATGTTTCTAATTCCCAAAAGAATACGTTGAATACGGTATATTTATATTAAATAGTGGACTGTAAATATGCGCGTTGACCTAAAAATCTGGCTTTGATCAGTCTAGTAAAATTCATGAAAGTATCATATTTTCGAACCCTTAGCTGGACAAATAAACGTATGTACTAACAAACTATGAAAGTTATTTTTAATATCATTTTGTTACTATTTTTCTTCTAAATAAAACAGCATATCGCATAACAGTATTTTTCATTATTTGTTTAAAATATAAATGCTTGTAGTACTTTTATTTAAGGGTCTCATATACAAGCTAGTAAGAGTACGAATATGCAATCCCGAGCGCCCTGGTAATCTTATTTAGATGCGGAAGGCAGGACTTTTTCTCCTTGCCTGATATTAATTAAGTCAAGATAGGAACTAAAGCAAATAACATTTTTATCCATTATCTGACCCTCAATGGTGCATAGGGTACTGCATCATATAAACGCAGTGTTAACTTGATCGTTAACAAATAAAGGAAATGTGATCAGCCCTTTATCTCAGGTACCAGTCAAGGGTCATATTGAATAAATATTAGAGATAAAAAATCACTAATATTTATTCGACCCCTCCCTGGGAATCGTATCCGGGACCTCCAGTACGGAATAATATTATAACTGATAAAAACTCTATAGGTGATTTTTTGTGCTTACATTTAATACGTTACATTGTATAACGTAATTATTTAAAATAAGTGCAAAGACCCATTTAAAAAAGATGTAATAAGGCGTTGCAAAAAGCCAGAATATTGCTGCGGAGTTCGAATACAGATATTACAGATGACTTATCTTCCGACGAGTAATAACTATGTTCAGTCGCTTGCCGCTGATATAAATTATCACCGCAAGATTTTTCAAATCATGGCGGCCTTTTGCCTTCGTATAAAAGTCTTTCCCTCGAATCGAATGGTGGTCGGATTGTTTTATAAGTGTAATTGGGGCGAGCTAATGAACAAACAACACTAATAATCGACAGAGCATCTAAGTCCGGCCGTCCTTCGGTCGGTGAGAATTTTGCCGCACAAAAAAGATCGTTGCGTGTGCCGCCATTGATGTGAGGTCGTCAAATAATTACATATTATCCGCTAAGCTGGGGTCCTCGAGCGGCAGAGGACATTTCCAGGAGATGAAGGCATCGGCGGACAGCGAATGTGGCCTTTGGGAGTTAACAATTTTAACCCATCCGCATATCAGTTTTCTTTTTGTATGTTTATTTAAAATAAATATGTATTACAATATATATCCAGGCTATCTATCTACGCTTGGATGGCTTGACTCTGGCCAATGTCTGTACCCGACGGATTCTCCAGTTCTTTGGACACGTTACGCGTGGCAACGAGGATAGCCTGGAACAACTAGTTGTGATCGGTAGCCTGGAGGGAAAGAGAGGGAGAGGAAGATCCCTACACGATGGATCGATCAAATTAAGGCAGCAGCAGGCACCTCAGTGGTTGAAGCGCTACGTGCAGCGCAGTCTAGGGATAACTGGAGAAGAGTCATTGCTTCTGCAAGGGTCACAACCCTCAGCAATTAGGAATAAGATGGAGAACGAATAACAATATACTACAACATTTTAAGTGTGTCCAAATACTTGTTGACAAATTTGAATTATCTCCAATTATAAGAGTTATAATAACTCTTGTAATTGGAGATAATCCAGATTCGTGAACAAGTATTTAAACACACTCAAAATATTGTAAATAAATTTACTGGTCTAATTATGTCTAAGCTAAAAATGATAAAATCAAAATGATATTTTCTGGAGTTTCTCATGTATTTGATTAAAATCCAGGATTCGGACTTCACATACAATTGAAAGAGTTTCTGCTTCATCAAAACTAATTTAATCTCACAATAGATGTCTCTAGTAAAGTTCTAGTGATTCATGCAGAATGTTTCGAAATTAAATCATAGGAATGTAAAATATTATTTGCCGCCAAGATATGGCGACCATTATGCCGATGGCTCATCGGCGTGCACAGATAATAAATTATGGTAAGCAGTAGAGGTAAATAGTAGGTAAGGTAAGCTGGTGCTACTTATTGTATTTATGTTTTTTGCTCACATTTCTTGGTGTTACAGCGTTTTATAGAATTAAATAACCACTTTGTAGTTTTTTTTACATGAATTTTATTTGACAAGCAACCGGGTTTCGTCATAACCAACATCACCAGTCTGATGATGTTGGTTACGACGAAACCCGGTTGCTGGTCAAATAAAATTAATGTGGAAAAAACTACAAAGTTTTTATTTTACTCTATAGTACTACTTAGAAAAGGTACTGGTTGCATTTTTATGTCACGGGTATGTTAGGGTAGGCACTGCTTTCCTGCCTACATGGAAGGCACGCCCCTGCGCGATGTGTCAAGTTAAAACGCGTGCCGCCGGAGACGCAATTTAAACAGTTGCACAAAAGTTGCGTAAATCTAGAAGGCGATCGCCGATATGTATTCATTACATCGGACGAAAACTCGCAGCGTTAATTAATAGTCATGAGTACGTAATTTTCGACATGGTAAAAAACAAGCAGTTTTAGGAAGGTCTCCAATAGTGCCCACGGCGTTCATCGGTAGGAAACGAGTTATTTATTGGGTCAATATTAAATTGCTTTAAACGTTTTCAAATTGAACGGGCCACGTTCCCCGGAGACGCTTGACATTTTGATTCTTGAAGCGGCTTATTAAAGGTAAAGAACCGTTGCAGGTGATTTTTGAGGTAGCTGTCGTATTTCATTCCGGTAAATAAAGGAATCCACCTCCGTAGTGTAATGGTCAGCAAGCTCGGCTACCGTCCTGGAGGTCTCGGGTTTGATTCACAGGGGAGGGGGTTTATATATTTTTGGTGATTTTAAACTCAAATGTCTATTTAATATCAACCTGGATTGGTCTCTGAAACGCAGGAGTGGTCACCTTGCCTTCATGTAAGTAATGATCAAGATAACTTTGCGTCAAATCGATGCAGTACCCTATACATCATTGGGTGCGGATAGAGGTAAGAATAAGAAGCAATAAAGAAATCCACCTTCATCGTGTAATATTTAGCACGCTTGGCTACTGTTCTGGAGGTGCCGGGTTCGATTTCCATGGGGGTCAAATAAATGTAAGTAATTTTTTCACTCTAATATTTATTTAATATTACGCAGGACTGGTACCTGAAGTGGAAGACTGATCACCTTTCCTTTATATGGAAACGATCAAAATAACACTGTGTTTATATAATGCAGCGCCCTATGCACCATTGGGGTGCGGATAAGGGTTTGAAGAAGAAGATAAAAGAATAAAGAAAAATTAAGTAATGAATTAGCAGACAATATAGATAAAGAAGCAGCTTTTAAAAAGACAACACCGGAGTTCAATCGATTCCCTTTAGTTTTGCTAAGAAATCGATACGAGAGAAAATGTCAAATATTTGGAATAGTCGATATGTAGAAGAAGAACAGGGAAAATTTTTTTTTTACCTACTGTAAATTGCTTAAATTTTCAAAATAAAAAATAAATTATGCATCGACTCAAATTTTTACGGGTCATGGAGCATTTCGAGAATACCTCTTCCGTTTTAAAATAAGACAAAACTCTTTTTTTGAATGTGATGAGACGTCATCACAAGATGTCCCCATTTAGTGTGAATATGTCCTTTTTTTATAAAGAAAGATTTAAATTGCAAACAGAAGAGCGAAAGAAGGTATTTTAGTTGACAAAAATTGATGAGGCCATCGGCCATAAAGATCAGATTTAGTGGTGTCTTATTAACAGAATACGATAAGACAAATAATACAAATAAATGAAGTATGTGACAATTCTTGATTGATATAAGATACTGAATCCATTGTATTGTATTGTTTTTAGGGATCAACTTTATGAATTTCTTATAAACTGTACATATACACTATCATTTTTAAGACATAAAATAAATATGCCATAAATTCTTGTACATAAAGGGCAATAATTTTTTTAGGCAACTAATAAAAAAAATTCTTTAAATAGTGTCGTAGAAACCCTTTACAGCGATTTATAGATGTCTCTCTCCCTTAATATCCTACCACCGTGTGCGAAAAAAATGTCGCATGATTTATATAGGAAGCTACTTAAATGGGACGATGAAGATGAAATCTAATATATTTTAAATTGCCTATTTTATACATGGGCCGGTATCAAATAAAGCGCAAGAATATATCACGGTGTTCTTATCAGATTTTTCTAGGCGGTGTCTTATAATTTATTAATGTTGTAACACTTCTGTTTGATAGTCTGGATTGTCGTTCGGGCATAACAAGCCCTGTTTTTAGTTGTGTTGATTTAGGGTTATATTGGAATAGGATGGAGAAATTCGTATTTTAGTGGAATAGTTGCGTATCTTTTCGCAGATCTAACAGGTGCTAAGGGTGGCCGACACGAGACAAACGTTAGTTCTATAATGGCAACCGCTTGTTATTATTGCTTGTAGGAACATGGTAAGGGCTTGTAGAACAGTGTGTGGCGATGACATTAAATCGTCCCCATGTCAGACGTAAAAAAACATATTTTATTGTTTTCCAATATTATACCTACAGAAAACATTAAAATTTTAATTAAATTTTCTGAAAGGGCGATTTTGGTTACAAAATAAAACATTTGATGACAACCCTCAATAATTTATCATTTTTTAACTACAATATTATTTTGGCTGCCAAAAAAAATGTAAGTAGGTATACTTTTTTATGGAAGCAAAAAAAATTTTTTTTTAAAGAAATTTCTAATAAAAAACCACCGTTAAATATGTGTTTCAGAAAATATTTACTATACAATGGATTTGAATTACATTTATATTAAATTGGCACTCTTCAGACATTATATTTGAAAAACATACTTTGAGATTGATATTAAATATTTTTTATTAAAAGTATTATTATATTAAAAGTGTCTCAACTGATATGAGGCAGAAATAATTACGGAAATCTGAACTTTTCAGGGCTTAAGACCTGACATATTCCACCTTACATTTCGCCCAATAATTTTTCTTGGATTTTTTTAACGCAAATTGTATACATTTAAATAAATCATAATTTTACACATTTAGAACATTTTTTCACAGAAACCCACCAAGCACCTCTAAAGTTACATGTAAAATAGAAACATAAATACATATCTACAATAATTTGTTATGATTCTCATTGTAATATATCAGCATTTGAAAAATTATATAATGCTCTCTCTATCACGATTGTACATATTTTACTTAAAATAATTTGGTAGCTAACAACTTTTTGGTATGCAAAATAATGCTTACACCAACTAATAACTTTTTCATAAAGTAACATGCGAAATTAAATATCCATATAAAAATTGTATATCCACAAAATTGAATTATTTGTTTTGCTCATTGTAATAATCGATTTAGAAAATAAATACATATATTTAAAACTTTATCACAATTGTATATTTTTTACTTAACATAATATTACAATATTTCGAAAATATAGCTTTTTGGTAAAGTTGCATACAAAATAAAAACAACGATACATATGAATTCCACAAAACTTATATTTATTTTTTTAACTTATAAGATTTTAAAATAAATATATCATCCTCTTTATCACAAATTACAAAACAAAATATTCCCTCATTATTCAACCGAATCCCATACGAATGTGAAAACATGATTTGTTAATCGTTTTATTTCATGTGAACAATAATCGTCCCAATGCCATCCCTTCTCCCGACTGCACCCAGAGTATTCAATAATTGGCAATTTTGTGTCATTTGCTCTGAGAATTGCTCACAACAACGAATGAAATAATATTGCCACTCGGATCAGCAGCTTTTAAATCTAATACATCCAATGTGCAAGTAAAAAACAGGCCTCACACAAAAATCGACTCATATCAAAGGGCGTTATCAACTGATATATAGGTTTTTTGTTTCTTTTTTACTGTTGCCCTTTTGCTATCTAATGATTTGAGTCGACAAGCCTTCACCCATTGCAATAACTTCAGCGGCTTTCTTAAGAAAATAATCCATTGTTTTTGCTCTTCTTCGTCATTCGCAGAAAAATTCTGAAGCATATATGTACAACAATGATATTATATCGCCTAAGAAATGATTTAACATTTTGGTTCACGATTTTCATATATTATCATAATTATTTCTAGGATTGGAATGATTTATTAAGATATAAAAAGGAGAGTCAATGCTGGGAACGGAGTGATTGGTCCACTAGAATTAGTCAAAGCAAATAAAAACCTATCAGAAAAAAACTTTGTAGAATCTAAGTCTGGGACAAGCATTATCTATATAATTAAGAAAGATGTGTTCAGATGGTTTGGACATGAATGAGTGAAGAAATAAGGATAAAAACAATTAATGAGGCTAACGTATTTAGTAATACGAGCAGAGAAAGCCCAATAAAAACTTGGCACGATCAATAATAAATACTAGATAGTGATCAAGTTAGGAGTCGTAATAATCGGGAGGTATGTGTGAGGAGTTGCACATGAATATGGAAGAGGCGAAGATTGATTGTTGTTGATTAACTTGCAAAGACAGAGTGGTGTCACGTTCAATTCTCTCTGCCTACCCCTGCAGTAAGTGGCGTGATGGTTAGTTAGTTTTTAGAATTAAAAATGATTTTTTTAAAATAATCGATTTTGTGCACCGATAAACCATTAAGTTCCTTTCCAATAGTGCTTAAAAAAAAAGAAAAAAGAGCTTTACCATCTGAAATCTACAATACTTGTATATTAAATAGGAAGAAAAATTGGCTTTAAAACGAAATTCGACATAGGACTAACTAGAATTACCTCGATATCGAATAAGATTCGACAAATGATCGAAAAGGATTAAAAAAATATTATTAAAAATCCTTCAATCATTCATTAATACATTTCTGAATAAGTGTCAAATAATTTACTTACCTTACAACATTTTGAGTGTGTCCAAATACTTGTTCACAAAATCTGGATTATCTCCAATTACAGGAGTTATTTTCATATTATTTTTTGACATCTCATCAAAGATGAAGAAGAATATGGAAGTCTGGGCATTTACGGGGCTTACGACCGTCATAGGCTGGTTTGAGTGATCACTTTACACACGTGTAACATTCACCAATTCTACCCATTATTGACAACCACACTACTCAAATTCTTGGAAGTTCTATATATATGAACCAATTTAGAAACCTTGTTCATGAATCACTAAAACTTCACTAGAGACATCTATTGGTGAGATGTAAAGAAGCTTTTTACTAAGCAGAAACTCTTATATTAGTATGTGAGATCCGAATCCCGGATTATAATCACACACATGAGAAACGCCAGAAAATACCATTTTCATTTTTATTATTAAGCTTATAATTTGACCAGATAATTTATTTACAACATTTTGAGTGTGTCCAAATACTTGTTCACAAAATCTGGATTATCTCCAATTACAGGAGTTATTTTCATATTATTTTTTGACATCTCATCAAAGATGAAGAAGAATATGGAAGTCTGGGCATTTACGGGGCTTACGACCGTCATAGGCTGGTTTGAGTGATCACTTTACACACGTGTAACATTCACCAATTCTACCCATTATTGACAACCACACTACTCAAATTCTTGGAAGTTCTATATATATGAACCAATTTAGAAACCTTGTTCATGAATCACTAAAACTTCACTAGAGACATCTATTGGTGAGATGTAAAGAAGCTTTTTACTAAGCAGAAACTCTTATATTAGTATGTGAGATCCGAATCCCGGATTATAATCACACACATGAGAAACGCCAGAAAATACCATTTTCATTTTTATTATTAAGCTTATAATTTGACCAGATAATTTATTTACAACATTTTGAGTGTGTCCAAATACTTGTTCACAAAATCTGGATTATCTCCAATTACAGGAGTTATTTTCATATTATTTTTTGACATCTCATCAAAGATGAAGAAGAATATGGAAGTCTGGGCATTTACGGGGCTTACGACCGTCATAGGCTGGTTTGAGTGATCACTTTACACACGTGTAACATTCACCAATTCTACCCATTATTGACAACCACACTACTCAAATTCTTGGAAGTTCTATATATATGAACCAATTTAGAAACCTTGTTCATGAATCACTAAAACTTCACTAGAGACATCTATTGGTGAGATGTAAAGAAGCTTTTTACTAAGCAGAAACTCTTATATTAGTATGTGAGATCCGAATCCCGGATTATAATCACACACATGAGAAACGCCAGAAAATACCATTTTCATTTTTATTATTAAGCTTATAATTTAACCAGATAATTTCCATATTCTTCTTCATCTTTGATGAGATGTCAAAAAATAATATAAAAATAACTCCTGTAATTGGAGATAATCCAGATTTTGTGAACAAGTATTTGGACACACTCAAAATGTTGTAAATAAATTATCTGGTCAAATTATAAGCTTAATAATAAAAATGAAAATGGTATTTTCTGGCGTTTCTCATGTGTGTGATTATAATCCGGGATTCGGATCTCACATACTAATATAAGAGTTTCTGCTTAGTAAAAAGCTTCTTTACATCTCACCAGTAGATGTCTCTAGTGAAGTTTTAGTGATTCATGAACAAGGTTTCTAAATTGGTTCATATATATAGAACTTCCAAGAATTTGAGTAGTGTGGTTGTCAATAATGGGTAGAATTGGTGAATGTTACACGTGTGTAAAGTGATCACTCAAACCAGCCTATGACGGTCGTAAGCCCCGTAAATGCCCAGACTTCCATATTCTTCTTCATCTTTGATGAGATGTCAAAAAATAATATGAAAATAACTCCTGTAATTGGAGATAATCCAGATTTTGTGAACAAGTATTTGGACACACTCAAAATGTTGTAAATAAATTATCTGGTCAAATTATAAGCTTAATAATAAAAATGAAAATGGTATTTTCTGGCGTTTCTCATGTGTGTGATTATAATCCGGGATTCGGATCTCACATACTAATATAAGAGTTTCTGCTTAGTAAAAAGCTTCTTTACATCTCACCAATAGATGTCTCTAGTGAAGTTTTAGTGATTCATGAACAAGGTTTCTAAATTGGTTCATATATATAGAACTTCCAAGAATTTGAGTAGTGTGGTTGTCAATAATGGGTAGAATTGGTGAATGTTACACGTGTGTAAAGTGATCACTCAAACCAGCCTATGACGGTCGTAAGCCCCGTAAATGCCCAGACTTCCATATTCTTCTTCATCTTTGATGAGATGTCAAAAAATAATATGAAAATAACTCCTGTAATTGGAGATAATCCAGATTTTGTGAACAAGTATTTGGACACACTCAAAATGTTGTAAATAAATTATCTGGTCAAATTATAAGCTTAATAATAAAAATGAAAATGGTATTTTCTGGCGTTTCTCATGTGTGTGATTATAATCCGGGATTCGGATCTCACATACTAATATAAGAGTTTCTGCTTAGTAAAAAGCTTCTTTACATCTCACCAATAGATGTCTCTAGTGAAGTTTTAGTGATTCATGAACAAGGTTTCTAAATTGGTTCATATATATAGAACTTCCAAGAATTTGAGTAGTGTGGTTGTCAATAATGGGTAGAATTGGTGAATGTTACACGTGTGTAAAGTGATCACTCAAACCAGCCTATGACGGTCGTAAGCCCCGTAAATGCCCAGACTTCCATATTCTTCTTCATCTTTGATGAGATGTCAAAAAATAATACTTACCTTACGATTTGAATAGACAGAAAATGCTAGGAATTGCACAACTGCGAATAATACTCGGAGTGAGAAGATTTGTTTTTTGCTGTCGCCTCAAAATATTTTAATAAGATCATTTAAGAAGCAAAAAATGTACCTCGTCTCTTTTACCAATGGATTTATTACCAACCTTGCATTGCATTCTATAGGGGAATTTCTCTAGATGTATTTATGTAGCTTTCAAAAAAGATTTGGATCAAATTTAAAAAGAATCTTCTTCATTTCCAATTAGTAGCTATGCCAGAGGATAATTATGTAGTTTTAGGACCCATTTCTCCTTTTATTATTTTAGCAGTTATTTTTTGCATTAATAGTCCCATTATTTGGTTGGCTCACTATGCACTTGGCATACCTCCCGAGAACTTTAATCGAGCTTACCCCTTTTAAGCATCAGGTTCCCGCCGTCCAAGTTATGTTGCAGTTCTTATCTGAACTTCGAGACGCGGACCTGACTTGGGAGGATTCACAGGAGCTGAAAATTGACAAGAGAGCCCGGAGACAGTTTGTGAACTCCATATGCTTCACATAGGGAGTGGATATAAATAAATTTATTAATAAAAAAATGATATCTGAATCATATTTGCGGAGGTCTTCACCAAAACGTTACATTTCAATTATAAATGATTTTAAGTAATCAGGAATTCTAGCTTGTAAAATGGTACGTTTTGGTGCGATTTAATGATTTCATATTGATTTCACATAGGATTGGTCACGTTTTGTCGCAACTTCAATTAAGATTTAGTAAATGTTCATTTATTTAAGTAAACAGAGCAAATTTGCATTTCAAGAATTTTTTGTGTAATTTTTTGTGTAACTTTTTGGTGAGGACATTTATTTTGGTTAAAAAAGTCAAAGAAAGCAATTGAAAGCAATATAACACGGAGATAAAATAAACGTATTTGTAACTAAACCAAGCAAGTTTGTACGAATTGTTTTAATTCCATATTTACTGTGCCTTGCCACGCGTTGCTGTAGCTGTGTGCTGTTGCTGTGGGTTAAATAGAAAATAAAAAGAAGTAAGAAATACAAAGTTTGTGTCAAAATTTCAAAGCACTCGGTGGATAACTCCAAAAGATGTAAGAATTTGTATAAATTTGTTTTAAATGATATTGATATTGGTACGTTATTTTACATACTAGTACATACAATTTAAATATTGAATTTTTAAATACTTTAAGTCATTATTAGAAACTATATGTGTATCAAAAAGACGGAACAATTATTTATTTTCTGATTTTACGCTATGAAAACATGAATGCAGGTGTTGGAGGTCATTTTATTAATTTCAAAAGGAAAACATCAACATTTCATTATTGAGACATTCGGGATTTCAGAATGTCAAAGGCGTAGTGTGAAAATTAATTTAAAAAAATACCATGAAAATATCGTTGTAAAAAAGTACAAACCCTTTTCAACTTTCATCGGGAATTGATTAATAAGTGTGAAATTGTAATTTTTAAAATTAGGATGTTTGTTAATTAGGATCGAAGGATTGCCTACGTAAAGTCAACGCCACGTTATACCGATATGGTGGTCAACCTACATACTACTCACGTGGCTATAGGGCCAGAATAAAAAGAAATCTCCATAAAAGATCTATAAATTGATGAATGATATCCTTAAGTCGTCTTTTATAATGTTAATTTTTTTAGTTTTTATCTCACAAATAGATGTCTCTAGTGAAGTTCTAGTGATTCAAGAACAATGTTTCAAAATTGCTTCATATAAATAGAACCAAGAATTTGAGTAGTGTGGTTGTCAATAATGGGTAGAATTGGTGAATGTTACACGTGTGTAAAGTGATAACTTAAACCAGCCCATGACGGTCGTCAGCCCCGTAAATGCCCAGACTTACATATTCTTCTTCATCTTTGATGAGTTGTCAAAAAATTATATGAAAAATAACTCTTGTAATTGGAGATAATCCAGATTTGTGAACAAGTATTTGGACATACTCAAAATGTTGTAAATAGTCTTTTATTATTTACTAAAATCATGCATTTTTTATGATTCTACATTATTAAAAATGAAAACAGTATTTTTTTCATGCATTCCTTTATATCAAGGGTGCACTATAATTTCATTCGCAACCTATAATATCTTCAGTATTCTGTATTTTCACAAAACCTCCCTACATTTTTCCCACGGTTGAAAAAAAATACACAACGTGGGCTCAGTAACAAGTAGAATTTTACGCAATACAGAAAGGTGTAAAATGTTGGATTTCCAATCCCGGAGGTTTAATTGGATTATATTTCTCGGGGAATTCTGATTCTTGGTGACAAGTCAAACAATGGTAGTAATTTATTATGTGTAACCTGTGCGTTAATGAAAATGGCATCAAAACCTTCAGGAATTCCGTCCAACGAGATTTTAATGACATGTTTTCAGAACCATTACGTTGTGACCTTCCTTCTTTTTACTTTTACTTTAACTTTTTTAATTCGTGAAATAACATGAACGAAAAAAGATGCGCATTTAACACGTTTGCTTGGCAAATCCTGTCAAATATTTTAAAAATTAAATAAAACGCCTTTGCATTTTTAATTATAATTCAATAAAAAAAATCTTTTGCAATCGTAAAAGGGAGTTAGTGAAATTATAAATAAATAAAAGTCGGGAATCCAGCAAGAATTTCAATCTAAAATTAAAAAACTTTTTTATATCATGATATTTTTGGACCTTGACCTTTGAAACACGATATGAAATTTAACTAATATAAATAAATTTTAAATAAAGAATGAAATGTTTTTTTTATTGAAGTAATATTTACGCAACTATGGTGTAGCTAGGGGGTTGTAATATATATTCTTATATTTTTAATGTTACATTTATAATTATCTCAACTAAATAAAATGAAGTGACGGGCTGAACTAGTTGAGTGAAATGATTGTGTCAAGGGTGGTATCAATATTAGTATACAATATCTAAACTAATAATAAAGTAAATGCTTGCTTGTTAAAATCTTTATTCTCGCAAATTTATTACTTTGAAATTCTTAAACAACATTGCATTCAAATACCCACGTGTTTTTATATGTTTCTTGTGAAAAACATTACATAAAAAACAGTTCTTTTGACAGTCATGGCTTATATTATTTGTTGAAGATAACAGCAACTCACTCAGTATTAAATATTACTCATGACGGATATCGTGCTTCTTGACAGTTAAAACATGAATACAAAACCGTCGCGAGCACAAATTTATTAAAAGTGTCTCAATTTGAGATGAAGCATCTATCGTTTTTTTGTGAAAAAATACGGAAGTCTGAGCACACAAGGACTTACGAATTAGCATTTGGATGACTTAAGTGATCGCTTTATACATTGATATATTATCACTTCATACACTTATAATATTGAAATGGTATCAGAAAGGTATAATATACGTAATCCAGGAACTGATTAACTTTATTTATTTAAATAATGTATTTTAAGTGAATCTTAATATCGCATGTATAGTTGTTTTTATCAGTTTTGAAAAGCATAAAAATCAACCCGCTGTCACTGTATTAACTGCACAGTGGAATGCAGGTCGGCGGATTTGGACATTTCATTTAAATAATTTAATCGTGAATGAACTTGGCGCGTGGATAATCGTTAAGATCACCAAATCATCGATAATTTCATACGAATGGTACTTAACAAATCGTCCAGAGAATTAATTTAAATATTAAGGAAATTTATTTCTCGCCCATTGTGGATAATATCAAAAATACCATCCTGATCTCTCTAGGTCAGAGCGGGTCCTTTGGACTCAATTAAGATTGTGTTTTAAGTTCGACACTTATGGAGGTACACTATTAAAAAGGTGGATTTTAAGTCTAGAATATCAACCCTTACAAATTTTATTATTTATTACTGGCCTTAATTAAAGTCGGAACTTCTAAGAAATTTGTGTTTTTAAGTCAATTTGAATATATTTTTACTTTTTGATTTGTTTTATTATTTCATATTTTTGTAAAAAGTATAGTAAATGGAGCTTAGCATTAAAATTCCAGCTTATTTTTTTTATAATGTATAAATATTAATGCCCCTTTTTAATTATTTTTTAAAAGAAATATATTTTTAAAAAAGTGATACCGTCATACAGATTGACGGTTTCACTTTGAATTCAATATAAATTAAATAAACGAAGTCTTTGGTGTTAAATATTAGCATTATTTCAATATTATTTATATTAAAATAAAGCAATAAGAGAAAATATTAAATAAACCATTTAATAATACTGTTCAATCAATAAATTGACAAAATAGTTTGGTAATATTTTTATAAACCTCTGAATAATCAAGAATGGAGTGTTTTACAATACGTTTTTTGCTCTGAAAGAAAGTATGGACAAAAATAGTGTATTATTTTTTGGCATCTCATCAAAGATGAAGAAGAGTATGGTAGTCTGGGCATTTACGGGGCTGACGACCGTAATAGACTGGTTTAATTGATCACTTTACACACGTGTAACATTCACCAATTCTACCCATTATTAATTTATTATTAGATTAAAACCAATATTTTTTTTTTTTTTTAGCTTTTCCACTTTTTTATTTGACCAGCGACCGGGTTTCGTCGTTACCGACATCATCAGACTGGTGAGAGGCTATACAAATTGTTATGTTATATATAAAAGAAGGCAGGAGTTGATAACCATGATATGATATAATTTTATTTGATATAATCATGATTTGATATAATCATGGTTATCAACTCCTGCCTTCTTTTATATATAACATAACAATGTGTATAGCTTCTCACCAGTCTGATGATGTCGGTAACGACGAAACCCGGTCGCTGGTCAAATAAAAAAGTGGAAAAGCTAAAAATATTGGTTTTAATCTAATAATAAATTAAAAATGCAATTCCATCACGAAGTGTCAGTGGATAATATAAATCTACCCATTATTGACAACCACACTACTCAAATTCTTGGAAGTTCTATATATATATGAACCAATTCGGAAACATTGTTCTTGAATCACTAGAACTTCACTACAGAAATCTATTGGGTCGTCAGCCCCGTAAATGCCCAGACATCCATATTCTTCTTCATCTTTGATGAGATGTCAAAAAAATAATTATAACATTGCGTAGAATCGATAATATTGCTTGCCCTTTTTTATGATGCGGTTCTTTATAAACGAATGCCTTCGATTACGTAACTCATAACTGTTCAGTTATTATTAATTTGTAATATTGTCGGAAAGATCTTGTATTAAGATGGCACCTGTCCATGTACAACTAAAAACATAATTTTCTTCCGGGGTAATTAATCTGCGGGTTCTGAGATACAAGTGATTTTATGATCTTTCGGAAGCCGAGTTCCGAAATTTCCTATCGCTCTATCTCGCTTATTCGCGTGTTGTAATCAACGCGCCTGAATGAGACGTGGACATGTTTCATGTATGGTTTGACCGTGTACAACGTTATTTTATGTTCACCTTGTTAGGAGGTGTTAAAAGCAATTGATTTTTAAACAATGCGAGGATGTGCGGTTCGACTTAAAATTAAAAACGAATGACTGTCATTTGTAAACGTCAGTTATGAATAACTTGGGAGTTATTTTCAACGCAGATTATGATCCATAAAGAAAAATAATTACAATAATCAAAGAGGCAATAAGTTTGGTTTAAAAATTCCAAAACAAAATTTGAATTATAAAAAAACACTTATTTTTATTTGAACATGTGTCTTTTTGCATAGATTTAAGTAGTTGTGTGGCATTTTGAGCGTTGTTTTATTAATTATACTTAGAGAAACTTTAGTAAGTGCGAAATATTTTAATCCTTTTATTATAAGTTAAGATTGAATGATATAAATTTCATTTAAATAAAAATCAAGCTCCTTTCCAACGGGGTTGTGTTAAAACTTCTGATTTAAAGAATATATTAGGTCTTTGATTGAATTTCTGACTGAGTCATTAGAATAAATCTCTATTTTTGTATTAGGTTACCTTAATTTTAATTGAAAATACCAATCACGTTTAATTTATATTTAAAACTATAAATATAATAATTATTTTAATGTAGTTTTATTGAATTAATTACAAACCTAACGAACTTTGTAATTTGTTGTTGGTAATTTTATTCTACAACGATTAACATATGTTTAATAAAAAAATACATGAATTGAATAATTAAAAACAATGAATAATGTATTATTTCTTGTAACCGATATTTTGGCCATATAAGCCAACTTTAGGGCGGCATGTTTTTGAAATGATGTGAAATAAAATAATTACTATAGTGGCGGATTCAGTAAATGAAAATCTGAGCTCATATTTATCATTTCCATATGTTTTCTGCTAGCTCGATTTATTTTGATATGAGATGCGACAAAGTGAATTGATATCTTTTGATGTATGTGCATAAAAGAATAACGTATAGGATGATACTTATTTTACAATAAAAACCAATTCACAAGCTTGAATACAAAAACTTAAGACATACACGCATTTTTCATGATATTATCAAAATTATTGACAGACCGATTAAAATTTTCACAGTTCTTAAAAGCTTTCGTCCTTTTAAACAATACGCTTAAGTTCTCTTTTGTTCTTCCTGAATATAACAACAAAAGACGCATTTTATTATATCTGCTGTAGGTAAAGGCATCACTTTCAACAAACGGATTCTCATTTTTCATATTTTTTCTTGAAGACAAATCGATTCATCTTTATGCAACGTCAGAGCTTCCGCCAAAGGGTAGGAACATTATATAGGGAATTTACACCAGAAAAGGACTCTACTTGTTTTTAAAATATTGTTGTTTTTTTGTTTAATTACGTGTGTAATTAAAAAAAATGTATGTCATAAACTTAAAATTGGTATACTTTTTATTTTTTGTATAAGTATTAGGCAGATACTAAACGTAATAAGAAAGTATAAAAAATATTATATCGTAAAATTTAAAATTGTTTACTATAAATCTTCGTATTCTCGTTTATTTTAAACAACCTAATATTATTTATTAATTAAAATATTACAAAAAATAAGGTTAATGAAATGTTAATACTAAGCGCTTATTTGTTGAAAAATTAGTATGTTTTATTTTAATTTTATTCTGTTATTATTTTAATCAACTTTATAGTCATTATTAATAGTCGTAAATTAAAAACAACTTTAAATATCTCAATAATAATGACCATCTATTTAGTTTAGCTATTAAATAAAGGTGCATAGATAAAATATCGAATTCAAATCCATATAAGGACGAAATAATTTCGTCGAGGAAAGAATATGTATATTTTCTCAATTAATTAATAAATTATCATATTTAAAAAAAAAATAGTTAAGGCTGGACATTTGGTGTATTTAAATATATTTGATCGACTCACGGTGTCATGAATCCAGGAGAGTTCCTTTTGTGGTGGTTTATATATTTCAATTGATTGATCGATAGCCACCCCCATCTGAGATGAAGGTATAAAAATACTTCTCATTTCCCATTCGAAGGGTTGATTAAAAGCTGATCGCTTTTACGAACTGATTGATAATAACCAGGAAAGATATTATTGAAATGTAAAATATGTTATCGGTAGAGAGTTAACCTGTCCATACTCTAAACCTACCCTAACTTAGCTACCCCTGTGTATCGATAATAAATATAACTTGTAGGTACTATTCGTTGAAGGAAGTTTTAATCTTCCTTTTCTAAATTGTGTAAATAAAGAGTACTATATACAAAAAATAATACAGTGATAATAAATCTGAGCGTATATGTGAAATAAGTCTAAGGAATATTTGTGAAATCGTTATCAAGTAATAGTTAATTTACACTTAAATAAATCAAAATAAAAACACGGGACAGTAAAAATTCCTCGAATAACTAAAAAAAACCTTTTAATTGGAGCTACGATAATTTTACAAATATATTATTTTAAATCATACAAATATTGAAATGAGTCATATAAAATTATTTTCATGCGCTTTTTAGGACGCCAGTATGCGGAAAAGGTTGAAATTTATCTTCAAAAAATTCAGATCTAACTACTTAATTTACGTATAATTTTAATACATGGCAGCACTAAAATTCGAATACGTTTAATTTTTTTATACATATTTGAGTCAAAGTGGGACCTCCGTCCTGACGGAACTTACTTCTATATATTATCAAACTTACTTGACAATAGTATTGAATTGAAGTATTTGTGATACTACAAAAAAAATCAATTCTTTTTAAATAGGCTAAAGTAAATGAAATTATATTATGAACATTATGCAGTGAATAAATTGATTACCTCAACAAGTTTTTTTTAATTTTTAACTTTTAATTTCATTCTTACGATTTTTTTGACGATATCAACACTGTTTTTCTTAGTAGAGTATTAGCATTTGTGTATAAGTTAAAAAAAATAAACACAAACAAAAATGATATGTTAACAAAACCAATTATATTATATATTATTAAATATTAACTTACGACAATTTCTAGAAAAGGTGAAATGATGACGGCTTGAAATATGTACGTTTTCACTATAATCAATACCCATCTACAGTACTATCGTTTGTATACCGCATAAGTATTTAAATGAATATTTTCAAAAGTTATGTATCGGTTAATGTTAATAATGTATCCAGTATATTAGTTAACTTCAGTTAAAACGTTTTGTTTTTAACCCATTGACTCCTTAATTAATCGAAATTTTACAATTAATATGATTTCGGGTTTATATGTAGTGCATATATATATATATATATAAACAAATGCATATATTGGTATATTATGCTTCATTTTTTACTTTTTGAGAATGTTGAAATTACATCTCACTTGAGATAACGGAGAGGACATTACATTGATATGGATGCAAGTGAAAGTTGATAATGAATAATGTTACATGATAGTTGTTAATTTGTCATTAGTACATATACATTATTCATAAAAATCATTATCAAATTCGACAGAATATTTTAGTGATATGATATTTAGCCAGAATTGAATATAATTTTGATTGCATCTTGTAGATCTGACATATGGACCATTTTGACCAAAAAAATAATTACGAAATGAAATGAAATATATATTATTAGATTAAAACCAATATTTTTAGCTTTTCCACTTTATTTTTATTTGACCAGCGACCGGGTTTCGTCGTTACCGACATCATCCGACAATAAAAATAAAGTGGAAAAGCTAAAAATATTGGTTTTAATCTAATAATTTATTAAAAATGCAATTCCATCACGAAGTGTCAGTGGATAATATAAATCTATTAAAAAGAAATGAAATATTTTAAAAAAATCAACGTTTTCTAGGATTTTCAAAGTTAATCAACGATTACTTAGTCTTAGATAAGTAATTTTTGCACTTATGTTTACGTATGTATTTAAACAATTTTCTAGATTGGTACAAGAGAAGTAGATCTTGCTTTCCTGCAATTAATGATCAAACAACTCAACGTCGATAAGATACAGTACCCTATGCATCACTAAGCGCGGATAAGCCTAGTAAAACAATTCTGTCGCCTATATCCTACAACATGTACATTTTATTCCATATGATATTAATAATACTCTTTTCTAATGATTTAACAATTTATTTAGGTAGTATCTACATTTCCATTAACAAATTAAACCATGTTTAAATTAATCCTTGTAAAATTAATTAAAATACCAGATAAACTGTTCATTTTTTACCATGTATATATAAGTTATATTAATTAACATTACGTTAGAAGAAAGGTAAGTTGGTTAAAAAATAAAATAAAAATGGGTGTGAAAAATAAATTGCATGTCCGGAGTGAATGGGTTAATGGGATCTTGTTAACGTGTAAATGAAGAAGTGGGTACTTCATTTCAATTTCACGAATGATTTCAAACATGTGTTAAGTGCCACTCAGTGTTATGACTGGTTTTCCATTTAATTAGCTACTTCAGAAGACAAAAAGTGCAATTTATTACGAAGGATATTAAAGTGAAAACATATTAAAAAAAATAAAACGTTTGAAGCTTCTCACAGTGCTCCCTTCAAAGAATTATAAATGCATATTAGTATTAAGAAAAAACTCTTGTTTTAAAATGTATTTTTTATAGTTCTTATTGATTTCGGTTTAAATTTCAAAATTATATTTTATACCACAGCCAATTAATTAAACAAATTTATTCCATTTAAATCCCAAAAATTGATTTTGAAATTTTGATGTAATTTTTTTTTTCGCTGAGTAACTAACTAACTAACTAACCATCACGCCGCTTCCCCGCAGGGGTAGGCAGAGAGAATAGAGCGCCACACCACTCTGTCCTTGCAAACATTCTTCGCCTCTTCCACGTTCATGCATCTCTTCATACATACCCGCCGATTGTTACGACTCCTAACCTGACCACTTTCAAGTATTTGGCATACCTGATAGTGCCATGTTTTTCTCGGTCTTCCTCTGCTTCTTTTCCCACTAACATTCACCTCATAAATTTGTTTTACCGTTCTTTCCTCACTCATTCGTTCTACATGTCCAAACCATCTCAACACAGCTTTCTTAATTTTATCGATAATGCTTATCTCAGCTTTGCATTCCTTCCTTATTTCACTATTCGTACATCTATCATACATCGTTTTGTCGCACATTCTTCTGAGAGATCGCATTTCGACTGCATTCATTCTAATTTCATTCTTTTTTTCGCTGAGTCATTTATAATATTTCTAAACATTTGTATGTATTCATAAATCATGATACATTTTAGATGAATAAATTGATTACATTATTATCTGTACATACGTTCACTGGTAGTTACGTTTGGTGCAAGGGTTTGCTGACACATTTTTTTTGTTTTTTTACATTCAAATTAAAAATATATTCATATCTCATCATTGTGAAGGTATTTGTGATAATTTTTATTGTTTCTTTATTGTAAATTCAAAATAAGGTGCGACCAAATGTATCATAAAAAATTCGGAATTCAAACCCCTTACAGGTATTTATATCAAGATTTTTAATCATATCATAATATAAATTAAGAAGACTTTTCAAAATCTGGGTAATGAACAAGGCTTACCTCTCATTTGATGGTTAAAGTGATTACTTTTACCATCAAATGACATCTCTTTGACGTTCTTTCTCAAATGAAAACTTTATATTTTATAACGATATTAAAAGTAGAAAAAAGTATTTGATAATTTAATCTAAAAATTATTTTATAAGTTTTACGAGCCTTAGGTATTTTACATGGTCTCCTTAAAAAAACTAGACTTTTTTAAAACTTTCATTGACTTTTAAATATCAATCGAGTAATGTTTAATTTTTTCCATAATACATTTATGAATAAACAAAATAATGAATTTTAGTAACTCAAAGACTTTTTTAACAGTTACATTTATTTAAAGTAAGCAGAGTGTTAACAAACATTAAACTCCTTTATTTTAATTTTTATAATACAAATATATTGACAACTAGAATAGTAGAATCACGTTTACCTTTAACACATGACTTGCCTTTGTTTGGATTGTGTTGTGAGAACGTTGAAGGTTTATATTTTTTACTCTTTAATTTTTATAAAATATACATTATAATACAACCAGAGAAATATTCCGCAATGACGATAATACATAAAAATAATGCGGAAACGAGACGGAATTGAAATAAAGAAATGTTTTTGAAATCGCGACATCCTGCTGTAAAAATGTCGACAAAAAGTATTCTTCGTGTTGATACAAAGACGTATGATAAATTTTGGGGAGGTAATAAGCAGCTTCCCTTTAGCGACTTTCTTTATCATTATTTATTATTATTATCGCTTACAAGTGTTTATCAAAATATGTTTTAAATGTTTACATCCTGACACTCTCCGTTACTTGGTAATGACATTTCCTCATTGGATTATTTTTATGTCGCAAAAACGTTTGTGTTTCACTTTGGATACTACATATCGCTCACTTCTTTCAAGAACGTCATAAATCAAAAATCGGCAATTTTCAGTTGCGCATGTTTGTGTGATGCCCAGAAAATGTTCTTTATCCCAGAAAAAGCGGCATATTTTTAACTTAATAATTACCCGCTACAGTGCAGAAAGTGATTTTTTGGAATTTTTGAAGAAAAACTGCGACACTAACCACTGAACCACAGCCCGATTGCTATATTATTTAATGTGTTTTCTCTGGTAGGAACTTTTTCATGATGTTTCACTTTAAAAAAAACATCTTTGCGGCTGCTATAGAGTTGTTTCAACCTTCTGATCAACTCTCCTGATATGTTTGTTATTATAAATTTAATAAATGGAATAACACAACTCTCGTTTTGCAGATTCATCTTCGGATCGATGTTTTGATGTAGCAATAAGAGAATGACTGTAGGTATTGATAGTTTTTAAATAACAGATAACTTGGTTTTATATTTATTTGGAAATCTTACAGAATAGTTACATAAATACATACACAGTATAAAAATAGTTATAATGAATAACAAAAAAAGGTAATTGTAAAATTCCATTTACAAAATTTCACATATCGTTCACTCCTTTGAACAACGTCATACTTGATTTTTCAGGAGATCGTTTTCAAAGTTTAAAAATATAATAAAATGTATTATTTTTTGACATCTCATCAAAGATGAAGAAGAATATGGAAGTCTAGGCATTTACGGTCGTCAGTCCCGTAAATGCCCAGACTTCCATATTCTTCTTCATCTTTGATGAGATGTCAAAAAATAATACGAAAATAACTCCTGTAATTGGAGATAATCCAGATTTTGTGAACAAGTATTTGGACACACTCAAAATGTTGTTAATTAAATGTATCAAAAATAAATATCAACCAACTTATTGAACTTTTAACTGTGCAACATATCTTTTTAGGTAAAACCTAAATGTTTTATTTTGCCATTTAAAAAATATTTTGTACTTACTTATTTTAAAAAAATTATGAAACAATACCATTTCTTCAAAATGCAAAAACACACTGAAAATGTTGTGAATATCATTTATATTATATTTATAATTAATTTTTAGAAATTATGAGATATGTGGGCAATTGTAAAATGAAACATTCCATACCACAACGTTAACAACGCTTTTAATATAATAAAAAGTTGTAAAATGTTTCAAATACATTTATTGAATTGTAGAATAAAAAAACTTTTTAAAGAAAACGTATTTTTTCCAACAAAAATCATCCCGGAATAAACGGAAGTCCTTAAAAGCAATGGCGGGTAGCTTCCGCCCTTGAAATTATGATATTGAATTTTTTCTCTTTTGATATTATTTTATATCTTAATAAAACACCGAAAAAATGTTTCCTGTGAAGCAAAAAGTATTAAAGTGCTTTTAAAGCAGAAGGACTACAAATAATAATAGGTTTAAAAGTAGATGGCTATTCATTTGTCTTTGTAATATAATAGTGGTTGAAACACATATGTATAAAATATAACCTTTTAAAATGTAGCCCTGAACTTATCACCTTACAGTGCTGCTGTGCTTACTATAGTGTCCTTTGCACAGATAAGGTAATCTAGTGTTTATAACATTTTTGGTGTGTTACAATTTATTGTAACTGCAGACAGTTGTACGAATTCCATATTGAAGTTTTGGGTAATATATCCAAAATTAAACACGGTTATTGGATTGAATTCTACTTTTATTGACACATATATGATAATATGCGACGCGTTTTATCTTATTAAAACATTATCAAACACAGTGTTTGATAATTTATTAATAAGACGAAACGCGTCATATATCATATATGTAAATAAAAATACTCGGATATGATAATATGTGAAGCGTTTCGTCTAATTAAGACATTATTAAAGACAGTGTATGATATTGTCTTAATAAGACGAAACGCGTCACATATCATAAATGTAAATAAAAGTACAATTCAATTCAATAACCGTGTTTAGTTTTTGATATATTACTCAACAAAGTGTTGTTAAATTTTGACATCTTTACAGATTATTCGATTATTTGAGCAGTGTTGTTTTTAATCATTTTTAAAATGGTCAATATTACACGTGTTTTAAGTGATCATTTAAATAAGCAAGCCCTCTAAATACCCAGATTTCTATATTCAACCTTCTTCTTACAATATCCAACGGTTCATAGAGTACTGCATCACATCGACACAGTGATATCTTGACCTTTAATTACGTGAAGGCAAGGCTATCAGTCCAACGCAACGGGCTCCAGTCTAGGATAATATTAAATATATAAGATTAAAAAATCACATACTTTTATTTTGAGTCTAATGGATTTCGATCTCGAGACCCCTAGGATGGAAGCCTATCCATTATACTACGAAGAAGGATGAAAATTACTATACATAATCCAATAATTTCAATAATTGATTCGGGTGTCACTTTGTAATAACATCTATTCATTTTAAATTTACTTGGTAAATACCACTATTGATTAAAATCTATTCTGACATGTATTTCGATGCATTCTACATTATTTTCAAACACCGTATGAGAATCTGAGGTATCTACCTTGGCACACATAATTTAAATTAATTAATTCAAGTCTCTCTCTTAACTGTAATGATAAAAAAGGATATATTTTAAAATACCATAAGGTTCAGACTTCGACTACAGACAAAAAAGAAAATCGTTGCAGTGTTAAATAACAATGTAAAGCGTAGGTATTTTTGTTTATTTAAACATCACCAAATATAAAGGACACAATTTATTTGTAAAGAAATGGGAGAAGACAAACAACTTTTGGCGGGAAACAAACCTTGTTCCTTGTCCCAAAGTTTGTATTTGCGTCAACCTTTGGGCAGTAGTTTTTGTTATTTTCAAAATGAATAGATCAGAGATCCGCGGCACTAAGTAAATGTAAATGTTGATTTTGCCTTCACAAATACAAGGAAAGCTACTGCAAACGGAATCAGAATTCAGGGATCTAGAAATTGTCACAATGTATTTTAGAAAAAAATGTATGTTCAGGAATGTCCACAAAATAAGCACTATACATGTATGTTACATAAACATAGGTGGATTATAAAATAAATCTCAGATGAAAAAAAAAGTACCATGAAATTAAAAATAATTTATAAATCATAACCAGATATTACATATTATCTACGTAAGTTTAAGCTATACTACCTCCTTAGTGTAATGGTCAGCACGCTCGGCTACAGTTCTGGAGGTGCCGGGTTCGATTCTCAGGGGGAGTCAAAAATATATGAGTGATTTTTCAACTATAATATTAATTCAATATTACTCTGGACTGGTGCCTGAAGCGGAGGGCTGATCACATTTCCTTCGTGTGTTAAAGATCAAGATAACACTGTGTTTGTATAATGCAGTGCCCTATGCACTATTGGGGTGCGGATAAGGTTTGAAAGACTTCTACGGACCTTTGTCTACACTCGATGGTACATTAGGCACTGCATCAAATTGATGCATTGATAAGCTGATCGTTAATTAAACGAAAATCGGTGATTAGTCCTGTATTACAGGATAATATTAAATGAATTTTGGGGTGAAAAAACACTTATATCATTTTCGACTCCCCCGGAATCGAACATGAGACCTCCAGCTTAGTAGGCAAACACGCTAACCATCATACTACGGAGTAGTGTAATGGTGAGTGTAGTAACTTTAAGGTACTTTATTTGAACCCTATGGTACATGGAAAAATTTTAAAAAATAGTTTCTAGGGTGTAAAAACATTCAGAATATATTTATTAAGCAAATTAATGACATAAGTATAATTACGACCATATTTTCTGAAATTCGTATTTTTAAATAAGTTTTAATAGTTTTCATTCAAAAATATTTTTGTTTGCCAGCATGATATATTTTAAGTTGTCGTGAATTTGTACTTAAAATACAATTGTTTAGCTCAATGGTCAAATTCCGTTTGCCATCCGTATTACAGAACGAATACTAAATCTCAGTATGCGCAAAGATGCTTTATAGGGAAATAATTACCTTGGAGTATCCAAAACTCTTTTGCACCGGTTAATTAAATTTTCGGCCTGATATAAAGAATGTCAAATGTTTGGAAAATAGCCGCGGTTTAATTATTCAGAAATGCAAATTCGCTGGAAGTGTTCGTGTTACCCGCCCAGTGTCATAACACCGCCAAGAAGCCTGGTGGTTGTGAACCAATTTCTTTCTTACTTTCATGTTTTACTTAAGTAAGTGAGCTTAAGATCCAATTGATTGACGTTTATAATTTACGGTTTTATTAATTTTTATAGTGAGTTGAAACATTATTTCCAGAAGGCCTGTGGATGGCACGGGTCTGTAGAGCGATGAGTAGGTCTGAGAGTAGAGAGAAATCTGTTACAATTAGGGACATTCCTAAGGGTTTTCTAGTACCTACGAGGATCAAAACACACAGAAGAAGAATTGAAATCGAAAATCAATTAAAAATTACCACTGTATGATAATTTCATGGTTTCAAAAGACTTCTTTACAGGTTGACTCATTATGACCAATTTCAATTCACCAATTTCACCGATTTTGCCACACGTAGCGTAGTTGGGTAGACGCTCTACTGCGAAACTGTCGTAGGGGGCGCGATTCCGGTCAAGTGCAAAATGAAGTTAAGAAACATTTATTTTCAATTGATCTGGGTGTTTCTGAGGTATTTTTACATTCACCTTACATTTAAAATTGTTCAATTTCAAGATCCTCTGTTTTCAACAATGTTTTGTTCCCAAATGAGGCCCATTTCTGGCTCAATGGCTACGTTAATAAGCAAAATTGACGTATTTGAGATGATGAGCGACCCAAAGAGATTCAAGGTCTTCCATTTCATCCAAAAAACAAGAGGTTTGGTGTGTTATATGGCCTGCTGGAATCATCGGTCCGTTTTTCTTCCAAAACGACGCTGGCAACAGCGTTACTGTGAGTGGTGACCGCAATCATGCCATGATAACAGACTATTTGTCGCCTAAAATCTCGACATTTGGTTCCAATAGGACGGTATTACTTGCCACTGAACGCGTGGAACAATGGCTCTATCGAGAGATACCACGATACATTTCACGTTTTGTACCGATGAGTTTAGGAATAAAACAATATTGGTTATCTTACTTCTGTAGTGAAGTGGTAAGCGCATCTACCTACTTTACTGGTCTACCTACTATGCTAAGCCTCGGGTTCGATTTCAAGGGGGCTTTAATAAATATTCATGATTTTAACACTAATATTCGTTAACATTTTACAGCCTGGACTGGTACAAGAAGCTCAGGAATAATCACCTTGCCTTCATGCAATAAGCGATCAAAGTAACACTGCGCTGATATGGTGCAGTGCCCTATGCACCGTTGGGTGTGGATAAGGATTAGAAAAAGGAGAAAAATATTATATAACGCATGAAGGCATATTTCAAGATAAGAGTTTTAAAATCGTGGAATTGAAAAAATGTATTCTGACTTATGTCGGCAGGTAGAATTTAATGCAAAAGCGATCCATATATAAAGTGCGTTTTTATAATATACTGTGAAAAAAAATCTTTTCACTGCCGGCATTTTTTCTTCCTGTAGTCCTTTTTCTCGGCTTAATGTATTTCCTTCCCTACTCTTTGTTCCGGTCTGTAGGGGGAAGGAACCCGAATTTTTGGGTTATTATGCCTTCCTGTCTGGGATTGCGAAATGAATCGTATGCGAGAGGAAGTGTACTTCGTCCTTTGTCCAAATTGCGTTCATACCTTGTGGAATTATTCAATAAAGTGCATCGTTCATACGATTCAAATTATTTGAAAGGAAGTCATAGGAGTATGCGGTTTGACCGCAGATATCTTTTGAAATTATTTCAATGACACAAAAGTATTGTAGTTTTGAAATGATTTATTCAGTTTCTGACATGTTTTACGCAATAGACAACGCAATTAATTCGTTTCGATTCATACATTGTATTTTTTTATCTGCGTATTACAAAATATAACATTAAAAATGGGTAATTTCACAAAGTATTTTTTTCTGCCACTTTTTATTTATTTATTTACTAAACGTCTTTAATATAACGTATGTATAACGGTTAGCTTAATGCTAAGTAGCTATATTTTCCAAACATTTCAAACTCTTATCCGCACCCCAATGGTGCATAGGGCACTGCATTATACAAACACAGCATCATCTTGATCGTTAACACACGAAGGAAAGGTGATCAGCCCTCCTCTTCAGGTACCAGTCCAGGGTAATATTGAATGAATATTAGAGTAAAAAAATCACTTAAATTCATTTGACCCCCCGTGGGAATCGAACCCGGGACCTCCAGAACGGTAGCCGAGCGTGCTGATTACACTACGGAGGCAGACTATTGATATAAGACATATTTTGTTAAGGCTGATACCTCGAACGCACAAATTCAGAATGCGCGTGTAAACATGATTTCACATTAAATAAAGTATTTGGACACACTTAAAATGTTTTGAATAAAACACAGAAAAAAGAATACAAAGTAAAAAAGCTTTTAAATAATTTTATAAGTATAAACAATGAGTGTTAATCCCTCTCCCAACCCAAGAGCTAAGTCCTTTTAAAAAAAAAAACAACTATACTAGTATTAAGATATCTTTAAAGTAGAAATTCCTAGCAAAATAATTAAAAAGTATTATTTTTGTAACTATTGTATATTTAATAAGTAAAAAAAATATGTATATTTTTGTTTGTTTTTTGGTGTGTTAAACTTAAATCCATCTCCAACAATATTAAGAGGATATTCGCAAACACAGAATTCAATCACTGGCCAACCACCGAAGAGGTAACACGTCTCTTCCCACCCGAATTTTTTAAGGAATGTTATTGGACATTTTTAGAATACATGCTCGTAAAGAATTTTTTTCCTTTCAATAACTGTTTAGTTTTCAAAAATGTATAATTATTTCGAAGAAAAACTTATTTTTTCATTGCAAAAACGGTGTTCTAAGAAAAAAATCGATTTCTTAAAATGTTACCTGATTTAGAGAAAATTAAATTTGCGACTTAACGAATACTGGGGCTTAACAGATTAAATTTAATAATATAATATAATAAACATATTTCATGGAATTTGAAAAAAAAACATGGAGAACAATTAAGTTATTTTTATTTATTAATACCATGGAATTAAAATACTTGTTCAAAGTTGTGTTTAATTTTTTATGAGAGTATCCTTTTCGCAATTCAATGCGTAAACTTGATTGAAAACCATTTAAATTCTCGTTTAAAACTTTTAATTAAAACCGCGAGTTTATTATCTCTTTTCCGCATACGAGGTGATAAGGAAAATGAGCGAATCTGTCTCATTCACTCCGCCACGCGACTGTAGAAGGAATTAAGGTCAAGAGAAAAAGAATATATAAATATTTTTACTATACAAAATTATATAGTTTTTAATATTCAATTAAGAAATATGTGTTTACAATTTTGTCATATTAAAAAAGATGAAGAAGAATATGGAAGTCCGGATATTTACAGGGCTTATGACCTGTCTTAGGCTGGTTAAGTGATCACTTTGTACATGTGTAATACTTACCATTCTAGATTTTGACATCATAACATAGATGAAGAAGAATATAATAGTCTGGGTATTTACAGGGCTTAAGACCTGTAATAGGCTGGTTAAGTGATTACTTTATACATGTGTTATATTCGTCATTCTATCCATGATCAACGACCTATTTGAATAGTGTCGTAAGTCAACCATTCATTCAGAATGGTGTTATATGCCATTTTGAGTATGGAAGAATATGGAAGACTGAAAGTATGTGAAGTTTAAGGTTCTAAATCCAATCATAGATGGCTGTTGCGAACTCATTCGCGGAACGTCATGAGATTGATCATATATGTATTACTTAGAATTTGAGTAGTGTGGTTGTCAATCATGGGTAGAATGGTGAATGTTATATGTGTGTTGAGTGATCACTAAACCAGCCTATGGCAGTCGTAAGCCAAGTGAATACACAGACTTACACATTCTTCTTCATCTATGTTGAGATGTCAAAAATATAGTTAAGACTTCGCCTAAAAAAACTATCATTTGTATAATATATACAGAGCAATAAGCAGTCAACGTCAACTCAGATGTTTTACGAATGTTTTGTAATTTATACTGCTACCACTACTACTAACAACCGTTTCTCCCCAGAGGTAGGCAGAGAAGATAGAATGCCACACAAACTTCTCGCTTCTAGTAACTAATACATGATCCCCGATTACGCATACTTTTGAAAATATTTAATTTTGATATTTTGCAACAGGCATTATCAAAGAAAAACGTTGCAATTAAAATGTTTGTAATGTTTAAAAATGTTCGGAACCTACTCTTTTTAAATCACTTTCGTTTACAGTAGTGGCTGGTACAAGCACCCAGTCTTTAAATGCGAAAAAATGTGTATTTGGAAGAGAGCTCCGTTTACCGGCATCCGAGCCAAACGTATAATTTGGCTTACCGAAAACGTGTTTCGATAATAAGATTCCCTTTTATTGAGACCTGTCGTAGTTTGGAGGTAACGTAAGTCAAGATTAATGTTATTATCTTACCCCGTAGTGGCAAATAATAAGCACTCATGTCCCCAAATAAAAGTAAATTATAACTAGTATACGTTTATTTAAATGACGGGCAATTAAAATTGCTTTTTACTTAAGTATTCCGACCTAACGAACCGCCTAAAATTAGGATATTATTGAAGTAATAAATGAAATGCATGTAAAAATTGAATTTTAATTTTACTTGATAAATATCGCTGTATAAGGTGTTTGAAAAAATTGAGGAATATATCGAAATACGTGTCACAATAGATTTTACGAAAAAATGGTATTTACCGAGTAAAACTTAAATTTAAAAAAATATAGATATTACCACACTGCCGAATCAGTTGATGAAAAAACTAGGCCATTCAAAATTATTTTTTTAAAATATAAATATGACTGAATAACATAAAACTATATATAGACTTCAACGCAATGCCCATAAATCATTTCAAATTTTAAAAGTATAATTTTTTTATGACTTTTGTACGTCTACATAGAGAGAAGGTCTTACTTAGATTATGACTTGATTAGAAATAATAAAAGTAATAAAATGTTTAAAAATCTTCCAATATTTATCTTATGACAATTTTATTTGGGCGTTACTTAATCTAAGAAATTGATTATGCGGAAAGCGCTTTTAGGAATGTTGTCTTAAGGTTGCTTTTGCTGGCCGCGCAAGGCTTTGCACTTGCTCGATGAGGGCGCATGCGCTAACTACGTCACGCGTCGACAATTAGCCCCACTTAACGCTTGACCCCGCCGCTGGGCTTATTCGCGATTACGCGGTGGATAGCTTGTATAGTTTATCCAGTTAAACTGTACCTGCGATGGCAGTCGGAAGCAACATGAACGAAAATATTTTGATGAAGCTTATCAGGCAAGAGTCTTCGAAATAGAATAAGAAACGCCAGGATCAGGGAAATATGCGAGATCGAAGATGTCGTTAGGTGGGGAAGGCAACGAAGGAGACAATGGTATGCGCATGTGAGGAGAATGGAACCATCCAGACTCCCTCTACATTGCAGTGTGCGGCCAACCCCATGGTAGACGACTCCCGGGCAGACCACCAAAGAGATGGATCGATCGCTGGGAATCGACATCGCAGGAGGCTAATCCCTCTTAAAAACAGGTCACAAGGCCTACAACAAGATGAAGAAGAAGAAGAAGAAGATTGTTTATTCGATTATTTATGCTCACATTGGTGTGATATATTATGCAGATGATTTGACGTATGGTTACAATACTCACTAAATATATATTAAATAATTAACATATAGTAAATATTCAACATCATTTTAACTGTATTAAAAAGTAACACCGAGATGTTTTACCTTGAAAAAAAGTTTGTTATACATTATTAAAAACTATTTTAAAATTACAATTATCTACATTACTAGAAATAAGGATAAAATAAGACTGCCATTGTTGAAAAAAAGCGAGTCGCAAATTTGTTTAATGTGAAAGAATTTGAAAATGAAATAATAGTATTTACCAAGTAAAACAAAATAAGATGCTTGAATGTATGAAAAATGAATAGAGTCTGAAAGAATTAAAAAAATAATTGTTTTGTTTACTGTAAAGAGATGTATATATATATATATATATATATATATATATATATATATATATATATATATATATATATATATATATATATATATATATATATATATATATATATATATAAATATATTTATATATATATATATATATATATATATATATATATATATATAATGTAAATTAAGTTTAAATAATAGTTTGTATTAGTTGTAATATAAGCTAACTAAAGAAATAAAAAAAAATCTTATGGCGTTCCTTTTATAACTGAAAATTGGATCTTTATTGGAATATTTATTTTAACTTAATTTCACAAGCCTCTGACAGTTTGTAAGCCTTGTAAATAACCAGAAATCCATATTCTTCTTTATCTATGTTGAGATGTCAAAAACTGTATATAAAATTTAAGTTGAAAAAGCCATAAAGATATTGTTTTATTTTATAAGATGCAGTATCATTAAGACATGTCAGCAAGTAATTTAAAATCTAATTTTGACCACTTAGCTTTATGAAAGAAAGTTGTCTTTGGTATTGAGAACTAAGACAAGCTTTATTGTTTGTAGTGTACAGATATTCCGTACAATGGTGTTATATGATATTATAAAGTAGTAGGTGTTATGTAGAGAAAGGCGGTGATGTGCATGGGTGATAACGTCTTAAAGAGCTAAGGTCAAACTTGATGCTTCTTGTGAATGAAAAATGTACTTCATTTATTTATATTATACTTACAGCATTGAAAGTAGTATGCAAAAAGAAAGGGTGAAAATTAATTGTAGAAATATTAAAATATTCTTTGAATTATTAAGGAAAATAAAAGGTTTGATATTGTATACATATATTTTAGATTATTGTCATTGATTTTTACCAATCTGTGTGGTATGATTTACTGCTTAGTAAAAATTAAAATCTCATGGGATCCGTAGAAAATACATAATTATTTATGTATATAAATCTTATAACAGCATTGCTCATTCAAATAACGATAAGTTTAACTGCGTCGATTACATAGGAGTCAAATAATGAAAAATAACTTTAAAATTAGAGCTTTGATAAATTTGTGTTACTTTAGTCTTAATCTTTTAATCTGAAATATCATTATCATAATTCACGTCTGTGTAAGCGCTCTTGGAGAGTATTTTACAAAAATAGCGCTATATTCATTATCCAAAATAAGGAGTTCAAATAATCGTTGGGTATGTATGGGGAGATGTATGACCGTGGAAGAGGGAAAGATTTTTTTCAAAGATAGAGTGGCTTGACGTCCTATTCCCTGTGCTTACCCCTGCGGGGAAGCTGCGTGATAGTTAGTTAGTTTTCATTCATTCAAACCACACCCATATCCACACCCCAGTGGTGCATAGGGCACTGCATTATACAAACGTAGTGATATCTTGATCGTTAACATATGAAGAAAAGGTGATCAGCCCTCCGCTTAGTGTACCAGTCCAGGGTAATATAAAATAAATATTAGAGTGAAAAAATCATTAATATTTATTTGATCTCCCTGGGAATCGAATCCGAAACCTCCAGAACGGTAGCCGAGCGTGCTGACTATTACAATACGGAGGCGGACAATATAGTAAGTTAGTTAGTGATTATTATTATCGTTCTCTTTAAATGTATAGTAAATGTATTTATATTTGGTAAAATGCAGTTGTTAATGTTTTGTTACATAATATTTTCATAAAACTATTGTCGAAACTGTTAAAGCATTATAAAATACAAATATACTAAGTTGTTCAGCTTTTCTTAACGCTAGAAAATTTAAGGCATTCTTGTTAAAACGCCTTCTAGGAAATTATTGTAAATTATAGTTTTTCCTTTTAACAACGTCATATTTCAAAAAACTTGATTTTTCAGGAGACCGTTTTTAAAGTTAAAGAATATAATGAAATAAATAAAAAGTAATTATCAAGCCACTTATTGAACTTATTACTGTGCAACATATATTTTTAGGTAAAACCTGAAGGTTTTTTCTCCATTTGAAAAATTTTTAGTGTATTAAAAAAAATTTAACACTACCTTTTCTTCAAAATGCAAAAACAACACTTTCTGTCCTGTAGCGGATAAATATTATGTTAAAAATATACCGCTTTTTCTGGGATAAAGTACATTTTTTGGGCTTTTGGACAACATGCACAACTGAAATTTGACGATTTTTGATATATGACGTTGTTGAAAGGAGTGAGCGATATGGTTATTTAAAATGTATATACATACGCAACGAAGGCGTAATGAAATGATAATAAACTATTTTGGGAGAAAGCATCACGGAGCGATGCCATATATTTATAAAACAGTGAAATTAAAATAATACCGACAAAAACTAGTTTTGGCGGTAAATATTTTCATTCGCGCCGATGTACAAGTATGTACACCTGTCATTCAGCGCGCGTTCTGGCATTCACTCGACTACTAGTTTTCAGAAATGGAAAATGAAGACGAATAACGTCAACAGTTATATCACAAAAAAAACTCATCAAAAGACACATTATTGATATGCAACAACAACAACAATAATATTATCATTATTTAAAAAAATATTTATTTCATATTATCCTAGACTGGTCCCTGAAGCGCAGGAGCGATCACCTGCCTTAATGTAAGTAACAATCAAGATAACTCCGTGTCAAGTGTCGGGTTGTGGTCCCGTGGTAAGTGTCGCGGACTATTAAGTCAGAGTTTCTCGGTTCGAACCCACTCTACCACAATTTGATACCTATTTCTAATAATGAGCTCATAGGTTCACAGAATTAGTACGAAATTGAAATATTTGTGTTAATAATAAAAACACAAATATTTCTCTTAAAAAAAAAACGATTCGGTGCCCTATGCACCATTGGGAAAGAGAAAAGGGTCAGTAGGAGAAGAATTTGGACACATTCAAAATGTTGTAAAAATTGTATAAATAAAACTAAAACATAAGGCATATTTTTCAATTGTTTGTATGGTATGTAATTAAAAAGAATAATAAATAGAGTGTGAGGTAAGCAGATGTTAAGTCCATACAGATTTCTGGTTTCACGAACACACTTCACATCGAACAGTACAACAAAATTACCTGTTTTATCAGTGAATATGTATATTTTCGGCAGATGTACTCCACAGTAGTTTTATTGGGGTCAAAAAATCATATCAAACTTTTGAATCGGGTTCCCTACATATTATTCTAGTACAAAGTTATTTTTTAAATAAAAATGTTATACTGTACACAAAAATACACTCTGTATAAGTTCAAATATATATTTAAAAAAATAATGAAATCGTGAATTTTACATTAAATGACCATATTTAAAAATAATCTTTGTAAACGTTTAAAACTGCTGTTAATTTTTTTTGCTTATAAGTTGAAGTTTCATATGGAAAATACGCTCAAACTTTAATTTTTATTAATTTATGCCGTCATTTTTCTTAATTATTTATGTTATGTGCTAATTTTTTTATTTATTTATTATTATTAAAATGAACCTTATAGAATAAACATACTATAATATAATAAATTAAAACCCTTATCTGCACCCCAATGGTGCATAGGGCACTGCGTCATATAAACGCAGTGTTATCTTGATCGTTTTTACACATGAAGGAAAGGTGATCAGCCCTCCGCTTCAAGTACCAGTCCAGGGTAATATTGAATAAATATTACAGATTACATACCATACGAATCTTAAATGCTTACACACTTAACCTCAAAGTTTGGAGTAAAACTAAATATGTAAATAAAACGTTTTCTTCATATTAAAGAAAAAGTTTGAATTTATCATTGTGATATTTATATTTTAATCCTTAAAAATATGTAAATAACTATTTTGTACGATTTTTTCGAAGAAAAATATTTGTGCAATTATTGTACACAAAATAAATCAATTTCATACTATTTGTGTGAGCCTAAGCGGCTTATTATTAGAAATAGGAATCAAATTGTGGTAGAGTGAGTTCGAACTCACAAACTCTGACTCAATGTTCCACGACATTAACCACGAGATCACAACCCGACACTATTTTTTTTAGTTACCTACTACAATATAAATAAGTAAATGATTACAAAAGGATCTTATACGCGAAATTAATTAATATTCTGTAACATTTTCTAAAAATATTTTTTATTAAGATTACTTGTGTTAATATAAGTATTCTTAAATGTATCAGCAAACAATTAAAAACATTAATTTAATTATGTACAAACCCTGTAAGTTTATTTTTACTTCTTATTTATATGTACAAACCCTGTAAGCGAACTCCCTCTCTAAACACGAGCAATCTGCTCTCTTAGTGAGGTAGCACGTAAAAAAAAACTATATAAATGTAACTATGTTGATTATTTTGCCATACAATGTATCTTTGACTAAAAAAATTATAAAAAAAATAAAACAAATACCTTTTTAAGGATTTAAATAAGAAGTGAAAAGAAGAAAAAAAAGTTATATTAAACATTAAAAACTCAGGCATATAAACTCATATCACTTATCGAAGGATCACTACCCGTCTGCAGTATTATTGTATTTTATAAGTGCATAAAACCTTATCCGTTTGTTTCATTAAACATATTGAAATTTGCTAGTGCAACATACTCCAAAATAATGTATGAGGTATCGAAATTTTGTATGTGCATATAATGTTAGCACACACGAATATGCATGTAAGGGAAGGTAGGTTGAGTATTAAATTATCTGTAAAATAAATACAATGCAAATGCCAACAAAATTTTATATAGTGGAACCTTGTTGAGCGTTTCTCATTCGAAAACATTTTTCGAAGTGTATTTTCAACAACCCTCAAAGTTTGCTTTAATCCCAAATTTAATAAGCCCAATTGAATCCGGATAAAGCAACTGTCAATCACAGCTCAATTTGAGATTCGAATTTACAACGGTTTTCGCGCTGACGTGCCCTACTACCTAAACACATGCACACAACGTCCATAAATGCATATCGGTATTAAGGTGTATTTTGTATGTATTGTTGTGTATATTTTTCATGTGTGCGTATATTTATCAGAGTATAACAAAAAATTCCAAAGAACATCAAACTTTGCTGAGAAATTGCTAAAGTATTTTTTTTAAACTCATAAATAAATACGCAATAAACTCAACAAATGACGTACAGGGAGTGTTTTTCATGGTTTATTTTATAAAATAAAATAAAACCCTTATCCGCACCCCAATGGTGCATAGGGCACTGCGTCATATAAACGCAGTGTTATCTTGATCGTTTACACATGAAGGAAAGGTGATCAGCCCTCCGCTTCAGGTACCAGTCCAGGGTAATAATATTGAATAAATATTACTTTAAATATATTTATTACTACAATATTTATTACTTTAAAATAAATGTTGCTTTATTTTAAATGAGACTAATAATTTCAAAGTTCGAATCGTATTATTACAGATTTTATTTATAATATGAATCGTATTATTACGAATTTTGTTTTTTTTGCTTTAGGAAACGTTCAAAATGACGATAATTGATGTGTTACCAACGAAATAAATACATTTGTATTGATATTTCAACATACATGAAAGAGAATATGGAAGTCTGGATATTTACAGGGCTTCTTACCTATCAAAGGCTTGTTTAAATAAGCCCTGTTAATATCCAGACTTCTACATTTTTCTTCTTCTATGTTAAGATATCAAAATATGCAAATAACTCCAAAGTGGAGTCAAACCCGGATTTGTGAACAAGATTTGGGCCCACTAAAAATATTGTGAAATACATTTGTTTTAGTAATTTTGTTGTACTTAAATTAATTTGAAACCAATTGCTGTACATAGTTTATATTGATTAATTTCCTCATGTTGATTGATATTTATAACAATTCTCAATTATTAAGTTTTAAGTATTATTAAGCATTGAATAAAGTTTCACCTTTAGATTATTCTCTAAGAAACTTTGATGTAAGGAAAAAATAAGGCGTTTTTTTTATTATTATTTACATTTGACTTATTTTTCTTTTCAGATGGTATTCAATTTACATTATTTTAAATGGTTCATTTGTTGCTATGTAAAGAAACATGAAAAGCTGTCGTTATTTACATTTTACTAAAACAATATTGTAATATATCAAGCCCGTTATTATATTTATCAAGTAGTTTGGGAATCTCTGTGAGCCAATTGTGCTGGTACAGGTATTTTTCATATTGGTTGTGTTAGTGTGGGGTGACGTCACCATTCGCGTGCTATACGCGTGCCGCCAATGTTGGCGGGAAAAGCTTTAAAAAAAATAAAAAAATCAGTATCAGAAATTAAAAAATTGAAATTAATTTAATTTTCATTACTTAAAACAAAAAAATAAAATGATAATATTTAATCACATGGATATTTAATCATATATTCACAATGTTATACAGATTTTATACATGGGATATACTTGGAATATAAAGCATATTTTATCTAATCCATGTATATTATGGTTTTCTAGTTTCTGAGTCATTTTGAATCATAAGAAAACTAATTTACCAAAATTTAAGTAAAAAAAAATATTAAAATACTTGTATAGGCATTTCTTATTATGCAATACATTCGAAAAAATTCTATTTAACAAAAAAGGTTGCAGCTCTATTGTTCCACAAATATTTCAAAAGATGGTGATGTAAACTCTCACGTCCAATTTTGACACACGAGGCCAATAGAAGTTTTATTATGAAAAATTTAAGAAAAAAGTAAATATGGATGTTCAAATATGGGTAAAACGGTTAGTATTATATAAGATCTAAAGTTATTACATAAACCACGTCATAAAACATGTCTTAACAAAGTAAATACTTTATGCTTATATTTAATATAACTTTTACACTTTTTTCGTCTCTGTTGAGATTCCTATAATTATTTTTTTAACTATGCATTTAATTTGAACGGGATACGTATGATGCAAAATGATACTTTAATCTTTGCTCATACTGTAAAGGGAAGATATATTACTTTAAAACATGATTGCTAGATTTAATTGATTGACTTCATGTTCCTACTAGACATGTGAAGTGTTTATTTCCAAACTCCGTAAAATCCACTTGCAATAAAAATTGGCATTAATAATTTATTGCAAAATGTTTTTTTTTAGTTCAGGATTATTTATTGATTTGGCATAAATTTTGTTTAAGAACACGATGATTTAAATAAACAAGTATTTTTTTAAAAATACTACTTCAATACCAAATTGAGTTCATTAATGTGTATACGACTAGTTCAAGAACTATAGATGTTTTGTTTGTATTTTCACCAGTTGAGAACATTTGCAGTTCTCGAAACTAGACATGTTAACATTATTAATCTAAAAAGTGATCTCATACAAGTGTTTTGTTTTTATGTTTCAATTATGTTACTATGAGTTTCAGTTAATGACAGAAATTAAATTCAATGGAAATATAATTATGGTTTTCACATTTAAAGATTTGTCAATACTTGCTTGCTGTTTGCGGAAAAGTGCAGGGTAGCAATTTTTAGCTGGTGAATTGGACACCATGCAATAATATATATACACACACGTATCTCGAATAAAATTTTGATGTACTGCTAAATCAAGTATTGAATCATCCTCGAAAGACCTCTAGAGGGAGTTCAAAAAATTCATGGATGCTACAGAAAGATAACATGATTCAAAGGCATGGCCTAGGTGACGATATATATAATATTAATTCAATAATGTTATTAAAAGTTTCAGTTAATGACAGAAATTAAATCCAATGGAAATATCATTATGCTTTTCACATTTAAAGATTTGTCAACACTTGTTTGCTATTTGCAGAAAAGGGCAGCATATAAATTTTTAGCTGGTGAATTGGACACCATGCAACAATATATATATACACATACGTATCTCGAATAAAATTTTGATGTACTGCTAAATCAGGTATTGAATCTTCCTCGAAAGACATCTAGAGGGAGTTCGAAAAATTCATGTATGCTACAGAAAGATAACATGATTCAAAGGCATGGACGATAAAAGGACCTACAACCTGAGGGCAAGAAGAGCTAACCCCAGCAGACTACAAAGACGATAAGTTGAAATGGAGCCAAAAGGAAGGAGAAGACTTAATCAGATTCCAAGAAAATATCATAAGGTAATTTTTCTTTAATTTTAATGGCTTTTCACTGATTTTTAGCGAATGGATTTGACAAATTTTCGAAGTACTGCTCCGTTTATAAAAACAATTAAACCCAAAGGCGACGGGAGTTACCTAATTACAGAACAAAACGAAAACTGCAGTTTTATAATATTTCTCCGCTGATTACATTTCTTTAGTAGTGATAAATCATCTTTATCCGTAAGCGTCAGCAATATTGAAGCATTTATCTAAAAAAAATCTCACTTGAAATTGCAGATATACAAATTTTCTTCGCATCATGATAAATCATTCGACATAATTATATGTTGGATAGGAAATATTGAATTCTTAAAACAAACATTGCGGACGTTTAATAACATGGTAAACTTCGGATGATAGTCATTAAAAAAAAGATTCACCAATGAAAGAATCTCCACACCGTGAAAAATTATTAAAACCCCCAAAGCCTCTCTCGACTTCTGAATTTAAACACCAAAATTCAAATAAATTCGTGTGTACTGAATAAATGAATTATTTACAAAAAAAAACATGAAATAGTGAGCGTTAAAATAAATTTCACGAGTACGTAATAATTTTGTCCACCTGTACAGTGAAGTGGTTACAGCATTTGTCTACCGTACTGGAAGTTTTGGGCTCCATCCGGGGGGGGGGTCAAAATGAATACAATTAGTTTTAATTTCACTTTTTTTTTATTACCCTGGTATTACTGGTAATTAAAGTTTGAGACTGATCACCTTGCCTTCATATAATTGACGATCAGTTTAATATTGTAGCCGTTTGATTAAGCGCAATGATTTGATGCAGTGCCCTTTGCACCATTGGGTGAAAATGAAGGTAAGAAGAAGAAAATCAATAATATACATCCATATGTACTTTTAAATGGTCAATATACAATTTATAATTTCTCGGTATGATTTTTTATTGACATTTCTAAGTTGTACGGCTTTTTATATAAGAATAAAACAAGCACTACAAAGATACATTTATTGCTTTGGCCAAATAAAAAAGAAGTGGAAAAAGGTATAAAGATGTTTTAATTGAAAGAAAAATAAATTTACAATGTGTTTTACTCCGTAAAAAAATAAACAGAATATTCAAGATATTTATTCACATTGAAATACAATATTTTTCAAAATATTTTTACCATTACAATTCAAGCCTTTTTCCAACAACTTTCATTGGTAGCAAAAAAGGTTGAATTAGATTTATAAAGCACGATCTAGATAAAAACAATTTATAACATAGTTTTTACAACAGTAAATCACGTTTCAGATACTTAGGCAATGTAAAAATATACTGTATGATATAAGGGGTGACGAATATACTTTATTGTATGGCTATATAAAATGAGATATTTGAAGTATTTTGAAATAACGGAATACATGTATTGCAATGAAAAGTAAGATATTTTTTATGTTTGTATTCGATATGTTTTAAACGGGAGCAAGTGCCTAAGGCAAAACAGACGGTGGACCGTTAAATCAATAATCGATGCAAGTCACAAATCACTGCAGCATCCCTGTACTGAATGTGCTGAGGCATAAAAGAAAATTAACACAACTTAAAATAATAAATTATATGTAATTTAGTAAAATTTTATCAAAAACTATAATGTTACTTTACGTTTAAATATAATTGTTATAGTTTGACACCAAAAATACTATCCTGAATTCGAACTATTAATATATATATATTTTAAGATTAAATGTTTGTGCTGAAATTTATTGATGGAAGTGCCTTTTATATAATAAAACAAGTACATACTTTTCTATCTCATATTTTATTTGAACAGTCACTGTGACTAATTTGATGATGTTGATAACGATAAAGACTGTTTTTTTTTTAAATTTTAGTTTAACTACAACAATTTGAGTGTGTCCAAATTCTTGTTCACAAAATCTGGATTATCTCCAATTACAGGAGTTATTTTCATATTATTTTTTGACATCTCATCAAAGATGAAGAAGAATATGGAAGTCTGGGCATTTACGGGGCTTACGACCGTCATAGGCTGGTTTAAGTGATCACTTTACACACGTGTAACATTCACCAATTCTACCCATTATTGACAACCACACTACTCAAATTCTTGGAAGTTCTATATATATGAACCAATTTAGAAACCTTGTTCATGAATCACTAGAACTTCACTAGAGACATCTATTGGTGAGATGTAAAGAAGCTTTTTACTAAGCAGAAACTCTTATATTAGTATGTGAGATCCGAATCCTGGATTATAATCACACACATGAGAAACGCCAGAAAATACCATTTTCATTTTTATTATTAAGCTTATAATTTGACCAGATAATTTATTTACAACATTTTGAGTGTGTCCAAATACTTGTTCACAAAATCTGGATTATCTCCAATTACAGGAATTATTTTCATATTATTTTTTGACATCTCATCAAAGATGAAGAAGAATATGGAAGTCTGGGCATTTACGGGGCTTAAGAATTTGAGTAGTGTTGTTGTCAATAATGGGTAGAATTGGTGAATGTTACACATGTGTAAAGTGATCACTTAAACCAGCCTATGACTGTCGTAAGCCCCGTAAATGCCCAGACTTCCATATTCTTCTTCATCTTTGATATGAGTTTAATAAAATATTTCGTTGAAGGTATATTTTGAAAACATTTTTTTTTGATGCGAGTATGAGTAATATGAATATTTTTGTGTGTGTTGGGATTATGATGTTTTTCTTCTTGTTTTCATTGATATGTAAGATACTAATTAAGGCCGATTTACATCAACCAGCCCAGGGCGTCGATACGTCCTACCGTCCTACCCTGCAAATTATCTATTTGTATATTGAATTTTTAATGTGTTGTCCTTAATTACTATCGCCAGTAGCTGTTATTGGATCAATTGATAAGGGTGTAATTAAAAGAAGAAAACATTGTTGAAAGGCTTGGTGTAGAAATAGCCTAACCAAACATTCAATAAAAAATAAATAAATGTGTTTTACAAAAGTCATGATATTGGATTTACATATGTGAGGAATGTGAGTATTTTGTTGACACATTGGTGATAACAACAAACCGTAATCGTGTGCATACCTGCATAGTGTTGCAAGGGCATTCTAGATTAGTCTCTCCTAGAAACCAGTCACTCAATTACAGCTACCTAGTAATATTTATTTATAATCAACTACAGTCAAAGTACTAGGGAGTGTTACTGATCATCTTTCATCATCTTAGTAAATAACAATATACCACGCATGGACCATATTTGAAGTCCTTTTCTGAATAAAAATAAGGGTGATATGACTTTTTAATATTAATTCTTCAAATAATTTGAATATGTTTTAAATACAGTAGTATTGTTTTAGTAGCACAATAATGCACAAGTAAGATAAAAAAATCTCCAAAGAAGAATGCTGGGATTTTCAAAATACTAATCAGAGTACTAAAAAAATTTAAAGTTAAATTAACTCATTCAGTAAAGAATATAGGGATAATGAGTTTTTAACCTTTGCAATGTAATTATTTAATTTTTGACATCTCAACATAACATTTACAGGGCTGCCCGTAAACCCTGCAAATGTCCAGACTTCCATATTCTTCTCCATCCATGTTGAAATGTCAAAAATGTATAAAAGCGGAGATAATCCTGTTTTATGAACAAGTATTTGGAGACACTGAAAATGTTATGAGTATTTATTTCATTTTATTAAATTGATAAAGTTTATTAAAATTTATTAAAAACCTCCATAGTTAAACTTATTTTTATTAAATGAATTCAATTTGTTTTAAAATCTGCAATAAGGAGTTTAAAATTTTTATTGTGTGAGAGTTTAAACCTTACACTCATCTATAAGAAATTGTACACTTCATATGTGATTTAAAAAAGCATATTTAAAAATATTCGTAAAACCACCCACAGATAAAATGTCATAACGAATTAAGGCCCGGTAGTTATGTTAATATATTATTTTATACTAATTCGTATTCGACCATTATTTTTATTTGTATTTTATTTTAACCGAATAATAATTTTTTACTTTATAATTATAAGCTTTACAAATAACGATACATAAATGCATTTGTTTTCATACATTTTGTTTATACTCTCCTTTGAAAAAAGGATGATATTTACTTAAAAACTTGTAATAAATATTTTAGTTAAGAGCAATATTTAGTAAATATTATGATGCATGGGTAAAAAATATTTTTATATAAATTTCACATTTTAAACACACATAATTATACTTCATTTGTAAATTATCTGATCTAGTGTCAGTAATGTTTGTCTTGGTGATAATCATGAAATTTCTACCACAAAAAACATAAATTTTTTACATTATTTTTTGACATCTCAATATAGATGAAGAAGACTATGGAAATTTGGGCATACAGGGCTTGGTTAAGTGATTACTTTACACACGTGTAATACTCACAAATTCTACCCATGATTGACAACCACGATACTCAAATTTTTGAAACTTCTAGATATATTGATAAAACTCGTAACACAGTATACGTGACTTCACAATAACCATCTATGGTGGAATGAGGAAAGCTTTAATTAAGCAGAGACTTAAGATTAAAAATAAAATAAATGAAAACCGATCATTGTGGAACAATTATACGAGTATGTCTATTTAATAATTCTTTTGCTACAATAATTCTCATGATAAAGAAAGTAGGGACTGAAATGGTTGAATAACCACTATGATTTGTGACTTCTTATTACCATTTGGGAGGGGCTGGAAGATCATTGTTGATCACTTAATTCCAATACGAATATATGTACCTCCTTGTACATAGCTACTTTATAAACGGCAGACGATAAATACCACGTATCTACTGTATGCAGAGTGATTAAATTTATTGCCTGTAACTCCTAGTTTTACTGAACTGTAACCTAGATTAATGCATAAGTAAATGATCGTCTTAATGATTAAAAAAGATTGAATCTCCAACTAGGTACATTCCCACTTTCAGATTAAGTTGTTTAGTTTATTTTTCAATTTTTTTTTTCACGTTGAATCGTAATATATTTATTGCCAAGTCTAAAAATGACCTCTAAATGTTCGGAAGAATATAATATTCTCAAAATAATAAGCTGCATAAAAAAAATTAAATCGTATTTTCAGGCGTTTCCTGGTATGTAAATTAATCCGTTTGGGATCTGGCGTAAAAACAAATAAAAGGGTCTCTGCTAAATAAAAGCTTTCACAATACAATCGTAGATGTCTCTAATAAACTCACATGCACACATGAGAGCAATGATAAATACATGAGTTCTAAAAAATTGAGTAGTGTGGTTGTCAATCGTGAGTGGAATGGTGAATGTTGCTTGTGTGTACATTTACTTAACCAGCCTATGACAGGTAATAAACCTTGTAAATACCCAGACTTTCATATTCTTCTTCATCTATGTTGAGATATCAAAAATGTAAAAATAGCTACAATGTAATAAGTGGAGAAACCCAGATTAAAGAAGATATAAGTATTTGGACACCTCAAATGTAGTAAATAATCTCTAACTTAGAAAAAAGGATATTTTTTTTAAAGAATTTTAATTTGAAACTGAAACTAAATAAGTTCAAATTTATTTATAAACATTATATTTGTTACCATATATCATATTCCATCATACATGAAAAGTACCTGTCATTAGGACAGGTTTACATGACAATGTATCGTGATTTTTAACATTATATTGCGATACACATGAAGTCCCCCATAGGGGTAGTAGGGTGGGGTGGTGTAGTGTTCTATTGTTAAAATGGTAAATATTAACAGCAGATGGCAAATTTCAATAAAAAATACACCTCTTTGTAATTTTGGTGTTATTTAGTAATGCTGTAATTGTATCGTAATTTTGTTAATAATTTTAAGAAAAAGTGGTATTAAGTTTAACTAGCTTAATACCACTATTTATTAAAATCTATTGTGACAATTTTCAAATACCGTATGTGAAGTCTAAAGTCTTTATTTAAGAGTTGTGTCCTTGGGACACTGAAGCATGAAGAGGGGGTAGGAAATATTTCTTGTTTTTAGCCATTAGACAACATACACAATATATTGTGTATGTTGTCTAATGGCATATTATATAGCAGTAGAATATGCGTAAGCTGAATTTAAGAAATGCACCAGTTTCGATATAACATAATTACCCTTTAACTTTGGTTTAAAAAGATCATTTGAAATTATGAAATACACGTCATAATTTAAAATATTTTTTTATACTCCGTTCGAGTAAGAACTCCACCGACAAGACACACAAGGTGGCTTGGTGGGTAGGTCTCTGCAACAAAAAAATCTGAAAATGTATAACTTGTGATTTAAATAAATGTATACAAATACAAATTTAAAAAAAAAAAACAAAAAAAAAAAAACAAAAAAAAAACTTCATACATAAATACTGAATTTGAAATCCAAGGAATAACTATCATAATACATACAATAAATCACAACATACTCAAACCAACCAGACGTTTAATTTTTATTTTTATTAGCGATGTTAAAATCAAAGATGTTATACATCTTAATAGAAATTTACTAATTCAATGTTTTTTTGTTTTTTTGTTTATAGAGAATGGCTAAGAAAGTATATTTAGAGAATGTGAGCGGGAAAAGAGAATCGACGGAGTAATCGGAGGCCATGTATGACTAGATGTATGGATGTGAAGGAAACTAGGAGTGTATGTCAGGACATAAGAGCGTAGCGTTCCATCCTCTTTGCCTATCCAATGCAGGGAAACGGCGTGATGGAATTAGTAGTAACTTTATATTTACTTTCGATTATTTTTACAAATTTTTATTTTCCAAAAACCATTTCCAAATTTTATTAATACACCTCCACTACGTTTTCTTCAGTATTTAATTTATCACAATCATTATTTATGAACTTTATAATTTTTTTGAAAAACATTCAAGAAATATTATTTAAGACCTCAAAACAGTAAAATAATATTATCAAGTAAATTTCCCCACTGAACATGAGCAGATTTTTCTTTTATCAGTAACTCATTACTCAAATATAATAATTTTAAATTACACATAAATATGTAATGTATTCCTAACTAGTTTTAACATATTGTTTGGTTCTGATTTAACTTGCCACACCAGACTTGTCCCCTATGAAGTTATCTACCCACATAGTTATAGACGATAAGGGGTGTGCGTGTGCTTGGTACCGAGGGAGGCAGGTGGTGCTAACCCCCTTTTGTCGCGCACAACCAACTTGATATGCAAACTGCGTGTGTTTGATTTACATTCCGGCATTACCAGATATGTAGCGTTACTGAATAATTGGTCACCGTATCGAAATGTGATAATAACCCCTTATTTTAACAGTACACAACTTCTTTCAGAACGCATAAAGAAATTATATGTTCAATGTATGATACTACATTTTTACAAAGTAATCTGTTTACTAAGACATGTCAACATTTTTTTTATTTTAAAATAATAAAAAAAGAATCAATGCGTATGACAATTTTTCAAGTATTAGTAATGATTTTATTATTATTATTTATTTATCAGACACTGGATTATTCACCCTACGGATGATATTTATTTCTTGGTCTCAGTATTTATTTTAGTTGTCTGTCGTTTAGACTAGTGCACTGTTAGATAAAATTCCACATTTATCAAAAATACAAGTAACATCAAGAAGGAATCCAGCAGTAATAGAAATATAATTATAATTAAAATGAAACTTTGTTTTAAAATCACTATAAATATTTAATTATAACATAATTATAATGTCTACCGGTTTCGAAGCTAACCGCTTCTTTATAAAGACTGATTGATACTAAAACACTATCTACTTAACAATAGTGTTTTAGTATTAATCAGTCTTGATTAAGAAGCGGTTAGCTTTGAACCGGTAGACATTATAATTATGTTAAAATAAAATATTTATAGTGATTTTAAAACAAAGTTAAATTTTAATTATAAAATGGAAAATCACAAAGTTAGTGCTTCAAATATAAATTAATATATAATAAAATAAAAAAACATTTTTTTTTTATAAAATTAAACAACTTTGTTTTAACCACTGTTTTATAAATACAATTTAGCCTACCGGTTTTGACAAGAACCTTGTCATCATCAGGGTTTATTAAATTCTAAAACATTCAAACCATTAAAATAATGTAACCAAAAACTTCCACATACTCCGTAAAAAAATATTTAGGATTTTTTTTATTCTTAAAGTTTTTATTTTTAATAATATTCAAGGATAACATAAACTTTCAAAAGTAAAGTAAACATATAAACTTAGAATTTTTTTTATATTTTGCATTAAATTCTTTAAATTTGTTTTATTAATCTGAAACTAAATCATTAAGCTCTTTCGACTTTTATATGTTTTAAAATTGGGGATGGATTTGAACACGCGCCTATTTCATCATGATATACTGCAATTCTATATAACACACGTGTAGGCAATTAGATATTCTTTGTAATTGGGCACTGTAATGGTTGCTCTATTGTTAGACATGGTTGTATTAACTTTGCAACCCTAAGATATTAAAATATTTGTTTGCTAAAATATAACGGTTTTTTAAAAAAAGCATTTAAATATTTTGTTTCATTGAAATTGTAAAAAGGTCTTACCACATACGAAATTAAATAATTTGTATATGTTAGTATTATTGCGGTTGTACACAAGTTTGTACCACATTTAAAAAACACCAGGATTTGCATATATTACTATTTTTATAATTGTAAAAGTTCTTGCTATTTACATTTAGAGTACAATTTTTTTTTAAATATTATATTTTATAGAAGATAAACGCCATAGTATTTTCGACTAAGTGAAGTAAGTAATTTGAGTAATCGAGTCACTGTGGTAATATTTTTATCCATTTTTAATTTGAGTTTTACTTGATAAATACTACTAGTGGGAAAATTAATTTAAAAATAAAATTAATAAGTTTTTTTGTGTGAAATCAGCAGGTTATTTATAAAAATAGATATTTACTTGGTGTTATGTTAATATTTACAACATTTTAAGTGCGTCCAAATACTTGTTCACTAATCTGAGTAATCTCTAATTACGAGTTATTTTTTGTCATCTCATCATTCATCTTCGAATGAATATCAATATAATATTAGTATTCATTCAATTCTTAATCATAAATGATATTGACCTTAAAAAAAATTATGTTTAAAGAGTTATTTTTTACAATGTATTAATGTATCGGATGCAAATAACCTTAGATATTGGGAGATATAATCGAAAATATTTTACTATTTTACCTTGATGGATTTTTTAAAAACATTAAAAATATTGAATTAATTAGTACACGTGCGCATATACATGATAATATGAAGCAAAATAATCACCACCGGGCGCAGCCAGCGAATCAAAAGTAACCTAAATTATATCGCTTATATTAATTCACTATACCCTCTTTAACATTAAATATAATGGGGTGAATTTAGCCCCTACCCTTAAACCTCTCCACAATCCATTGCACAGTAAAAGTAATGCAAGCGTGTGCCCATCACATGGTCTCATCGTGCAAAAAGTCATCCAGTATTTATAAAAATAAAAATTCATGTATCCATGTATTTTTAAAAGTGTACGAAATCATTGTTTGAACCAATGAATTGATTTTCAGAGGATACAACTCTAAAATTTAGACTAAGCTACTAATACGGTGCTTGAAAATAACGTAGAATGCATTGAAATACGTGACACAATAGATTTTAAGAAACAGTGGTATTTACCAAGTAAAACTTAAATTAACTATCTACAATGTGACTGCCGAATCAATTAATGAAATTAAATAAATAGTTGAAAGGAACATAATAGTCAGGTTTATTATAATAAAAACATATATTTTTTAGTATGCATTTTTAATTGATCTTCACTAATTTCATATAAATTTATGGGACCACATCGAAATATTTATTTTAATTAGTTTTTTTGACATCTCAACATAGATGAAGAAGAATATTTAAAAAGTCTTTAAAATGTAAAAGTTATGTAAAAAACATTTGAAAAAAATAACTTCTAAGTGGAGAGTATTACGTTCTAAGTATTAAGACGGACACAAAATGTTGTGAACTCATTAAATTAACTCTAATTTAAAAAAAAATATTTCTAAAATAGTAGAATTATTGTACTGTATTATCGTAATGGGATTTTTTAATGCGTTTAATGGTAAAATCGACTAAAAAAAATAAATTCTGATTTATATTTCTTTTTACCATTTTCTGTTTTAAACATTCCTATAGTAGTAACAGGTTTTATTTCATCACTTTAGGACTAAGGACAAAAAATAGATGAAAAGGCCGTCAATTAAAATATCAGATTCTCAGTGTAAAAATCTCTTTTTAATATAAGACAACGTGAACAATAATACCAAGGAATGTTATCTCCAGTCACCACTGCTCATTTGTAATATCAAACGTGAAATGAGACGAAATATTCATATCAAGATCAATGGTCCATTACAATTGACAGCTGTTAACGTGTTCCTATGGAAATCTTGTCAACGGAGTTTGACAAGAGGCGATATCGGAGGAAGATCACTTATTAACTAGAATTTACATTCCATACTGGTGCCACTGTTGGTAAGGGTGCCACTCATGTGTCAAGAAGAGTGTTCCACTGAAATATTTGAGATCAAAGAGTGCTAAACTTTAATGGTTAACATCACAAAAAGAGACTTTGAACTACGTATCGTTTGCATTAGTATTATAATAGTTACTTGATAATTATGCATATAAATATAAAAAAAAATATTACCATAATTTTCAAACTCATGTACTCAAAAGATAAACCATCTTATTTTTAATTTCTTTTAATATTATTTATGTATTTGATTTATGTTAGTGAAAAAAGAATCCATTTATTAGGTATGTATTCATATTCTATATATATCGCTCACTCCTTTCAAGAACGTCGTAAATCGAAAATCGTCAATTTTCAGTTGTGCATGTTTTTGTAATGCCCAAAAATGCACTATATCCCAGCAAAAGAGGCATATTTTTAACTTAATATTTACCCACTACAGGGCAGAAAGTGTTGTTCTTGCATTTTGAAGAAAAGCTATTGTTTAATTATTTTTTTCAAAAATACTAAATATTTTTCAAATGGAGAAATAACCTTCAGGTTTTACCTAAAAAGTTCAATAAGTGGCTTGATATTTATTTTTAATGCATTGTATTATATTTTGAAACTTTAAAAACGTTCTCCTGAAAAATCAAGTTTTTTGATTTATGACGTTCTTGAAAGGAGTGAGCGAAATGTACAAATCTTATTTTTTTTCTTTTTCTCATTCACATTTTTTTCTCTAATGACTTTCTTCAAAGTAATCATTTTAAAGAGTTTTTTTAATTAAAGTTTTACTTAGTAAATACCACTATTTCTTAAAATCTATTATTACAAATGTTTCGATGCATTTCGCATTTTTAAATAACTTTATTATGCGGAATGCATCAAAATACACGTCACAATAGATTTGAAGAAATAGTGGTATTAACTAAATAAATCTAAAATTAAAAAAAAAATAGATTTTATCATAAAGTGACTGCCGAATCAATGAAATTTTATGGAACTATAAAAAAATACATTTCTATACTGAAAAAAAATGTCTTGAAAACTGAATTATACATAATCGTTTTTTTTGTATTATATTAAAAATATTTTATAAATTATTTATGATTAACATGGAAATGCAAATGAAATAAAATTACAAAAACCCAACGCCTAAAAAGCTTTCAGTCTACCCTTGTCTTTGCATCTTATTAATGGACGTTATGATGGGCGATGGTGATATTTATCTCTCGAAAAGTAAACCTTATGTGTTCGTAATATTTTTTTATTTATACAAGAAAAAATGAGTTTTAATAAATTTTGTAATAAATATATAAAATACCAGTATTTTACTTTGTATTATTTGTATGTGCAATGTTTCCTTATGTACTTACATCTATATTAACACCCACACACTTAGTTCATAAAAATTTAAAGTGTGCAGATTCGAGTTCATTGCAACAAAAAGTTACATATATTAAACATTTAGTATACTATTCAGAAATCAAATACTTTGTGAATTATAATGGTACCTTCATTTTGATATTTCGGTATGATTGAAGGTCCAGTCACTAGACTCGATTTTAAATATCATTAACCCTGGATATATTTCCACATATCACGAATTTTTCATCCCTTCATTTTATACAAATCCGTAATCCTAAAACGCTTGAGTAACTTTATACTGATCACATGTCATGTTCCTTGAATCGCTAGCCAGATACTGTGAATATTGGTAATATGTTTAATATTATTTGCACATTCCTAATTATCAGTCTGTTCATAAATCTTATCATATTCAATAAAAAATGTTTATTAATTTCACCGTTCTACCTATCATGAAAAATCACACTAAATTTTTTGGAACAACCATATATCCCATAATTGACATGTTATTTCATATTTGCATTCTCGGCAGTATGTATGGTTGAGTTGAGTTAGATTTTGTTTTTATTAAATCTTACAAATAAAATAGTTTTTTTTTAACCGTGTGCATGTTTTGGCATTAAAATAATGGAGTATTTCTTTATATTATTATCTTAAATTATATGAAGGCAAAGTAACTCATCGGTAACATTCTTAAGAAAAATTTACCATATTATTTTAAATTTTCCAACCAACCAACCAGGGATCTCAGTCAAATTGTAGCCAAATTGGGTTAATACTTTTTCGACATGTTGTTTAAAATATCATTTTGATATGATTTAGTATTTAAATAGTAATATTCTGTTATGTAAGAAAATGAAAAAGATTATCCAATAAATTTTAAGTCAAAATAATGAATTTATACTTGTCATATATATTGTAAGAAATGTGGGTATGTTGCTGACACAGTGGTCAAAACACCATCCCGCTGTCGTGTATATACCAGCATAGTCTGGCAAGGGGTTTTCTAGATTAGTCTCTCCTTGAAAGCAGTCACTCACTTAGAGCTACCTAGTAACTTAAATATAGAATAAACCAAAGTCAAAGAACTAGTAATCTTTTACTGACAATCTTCCACCACACGACCACATAACGCATATATGTAAACAAAGAAAATATGATTCGGTTTTTATATGTTTTCGGAGAATTAATATTTAACCCCGTACCAACGCAATTTGATAAAATTCAAAATTCAAGCATTAAAAATACTTGTACAAATGTAGGCAGGTGTAACTTTGATTTCAGGGGCCATTAATTCCAGTGCTTTACAGTTTGTGCGCGGGTATATTACACAGAGGGGTGACTTTTGTGTGGAGGCATTTTGATCAACCCTATGCAGAGGCTCATTTGAATAAACCGAAACAGCATTGCAGCAGCAGGTGTGTGCCCATTGCCCATTGCTGGCGATGCATTACCAGGATAACTAGAATTTCTGAATTAAATTCTGATTAAAAAAATGTATAAGTGCCAAGGATATTTTTCTTTGTTGGCATGTGTATTTAAACATATTTTTTATAATCAAGAATGTATGATATATCTAATAAAAAAAACTTCTTACTATTTTAACTGGCCAAGTCACTCATAACTAGAGTTTCTGAATAAAACTTTTGTTGTCTAAGTGTGCCAAGGATAGTTTTTTTTAAATCGCATTTTAATTGATAATGTTTATAAAACATTTAATTATCTTGTACATATATTATATTATTAATATATAATGTACTATTATAAATAAAGCATGAAATTATTTTATAAATGATATTTTATTGACAAACTTTTGAGCTATAATTATTCGTATCCTGTCTTAAATCTCAAGAATCTCATTATTTATCATCCGAAAATTCAATCAACTTTTAAATATCGGTGGATTGTCTTTAGCCTTCAGCACAGGAGGTCTTCTCGTCTCGAAGCTTATCCTCAACCGGAAAACATGTCCTGAGAGAAGGTTTCACGCTTGACCACGTGTTAAGGCTTCAAGCCAAAGGAAGGGAATTTATTATAGGAAGAAATATGAGAAAAGAGGCGTCAGTTCATGAAATAAAACATTAAACATTGAATAAACATCATAGTTATTTTAAAAGAAGAAAAAAACCTATCCAACAAATGTTTTATTTTCAACATACCAGAGTAAAAGTCACAAAAGTCGAAACCATTTTCAAGAAAACAGCTATTCATCAATTATTTAATGGTAAAAATCACTCAATTCTAAAAAAAGTTCATCTTCGTGATACCTACGTGTCTTTACAATACCGAAATGCAATACTAAACAATTCCAACAAAACTTTAAATATTTGGGAACCAAATACTTCAAAAAACTTCCTACAGATATAAAAGAATTGAAGACATGAAAATACTAAAAATTAAAATTAAATTAATAAAATTATATTAATCGAATAAAAAAACTTTAAATAAATTAACAATTATACAAATAATAAATTATTTGACCCACAAAAATAATCAATCAATAATAAGTGTAAGTCCCTTTCAAAGTACAAGAGCTTTGTCTCTCTATTGGAGAGAACGGTGTAATTTATTTTAAGATTGTATAGTAGAAATGTCTAGAAATTAATTGAACTATATAAAAAACTCTTGCATCGATATTATAATTTAAAAAAATGTTTATAAAAAATCCGATTTTAGCTGCACCTATTGTGTAAAAAATATTTATTTTATTATTTTTGTTAAATGAAATATTTAATAATTTGGAAGGTTAAGGAGTACACAGATCAAAACAAAGTAACATTTTAATGTCATTGATTGCTACGAAAATCATACGGTTTTAATAGTTAATGTTAGTATTGTATGTAATATAACAAGTGCTTATACACCATATGTTTAATATAAGATCTCATGCAAGAATATCCGAGTTGTATCCTGCTTAACATGTCAAAAAGCGTATTTATCGATTCCGTTCCCATGTAAAATATAACATTTTAAACCATATATTTTTTTACCTACTTAATTTTTAATTTCATTTTTACTTCAAGTGATATACTGTTCATTATTAAAATCACTCAATTTATAATTAAAGTTGCCCTTTTTCAGTGCGTTAAAAAAGCTTCTATTCTTTTGAGACATCTTTAATAAATTATTTAAATTAAATTTTACTCATCATTCGAAAATTTGTTTTTTGTCTATTTTCGGATGCCTTCTTTATTTTTTTTCTATTGTATGTTAGTCGAATTTTAGTCATCAAAGTTGTATAAATTCATAAAAATCAGTTAAATATCTCTCTCTCATATAAATATATGTGTAGCGCCTGTGAGGAAGTATTTGACAAAAATGGCGCTTTATAAATTATCCATATTTATTATTATTTTAATTATAAGTGTCCATGTATGTATACGTATAAGTATATACGCCAATGTTTGTAATTTAGTTCTTTTTTGATTGGGGTAACTCTATTTAGACAGAAACATAATTTATACATTTTTTACATTTGCATAAAATAAATAAGAATGTTAAGAAATTTATTTCTCTATTCTGAACATGCGTGTTTCATCTGGAAATTCATAATACCTAATAATTTGCGTATACGTAAAAATTTTTATCGGCGAGGTTTAAAGCATAATCTCAGTACCCACGAAAATAAATTAAAGGTATACGATTTAAAAAAAAACATTTGTGTATATATTTTAATCATAACAATAAAAATATCTTACCTTTTATCATTTTTTTTATTTAAATACTCAAATCGAAAGGATATATTTTACAAGATTGATCGTAGAAAAACGACCATTAAAACAAAATAATACAATAAACATGAAATGAAGCGTTTAAGTATGCATTAAACCATCCAAGCCAGTTCGATTAAAAATCGAACAAATGAAATCGGATTCAATGGTGCGATAAAACTACCCTTACATATATTTAATATACATAGACAATTCTACATTAAAAATCAATACATTTACACCGAGATGGACTTACCCTATCATTGTTTTTGTGTAAAGAATTGAGGTGTTTCTCTCTCTTTAGCAAACAACAGACGTAATAGTCTATCCTTCTCTGGTCAATATACACGTGTCCGAGACTCATCAGCTGCTCACTGGGCCAGACTAGGTTGTTCTTTTAAGCATTTTTAATATCATTTTTAGAACTAATAGAAAATTTATCTTCATCTTCTTCTTTTTCTAATAAAATATTATTAGATCTGAAGATCTCTTTTTTTTTCAATAAAATGTCTCCTGATATATTGATGCCCAGTAACCATTCCGTTTCTTTTATAGTCTTTCGGGAAGGCGATGACCCAGTGGTATCTCGTAAGCCGCAATGTATGGGATCCTTGATTCATCCATCCTGTTGACATGGTCTTTCCAAAACTGTCTTCTTCCTCTTCTTCACCGTACGACTTCTTCAGTCTCACAAGTCCGCCTAATATCTTCGTTTCGAATTATGTCTATATATGTGTGTGAACACATGTCGCTCACTCCTTTCAAGAACGTCATAAATCAAAAACTTGATTTTTCAGGAGAACGATTTTAAAGTTTAAAAATAAAATACAATTTATTAAAAATAAATATTAAGCCACTTATTGAACTCTTTACCGTGCAACAGATCTTTTTAGATAAAACCTGAAGGTTTTTTCTCCATTTGAAAAATATTTAATTTATTTATAAAAATAATTAAACAATACATTTTCTTCAAAATGCAAAAACAACATTTTGTGCCCTGTAGCGGGTAAATATTATGTTAAAAATATGCCTCTTTTGCTGGGATATAGTACATTTTCTGGACATTCCGAAAACATGCACAACTGAAAATTGACGATTTTTGATTTATGACGTTCTTGAAAGGAGTGAGCGATGTGTGTATACACATTTAAATAATGTTTAGAGTTTATCTACGCTATTTATCTTATGTTTTTTCTGAATTACATTTTTGCGTTTTTAGAGTATGAAGGTAAATCAAAACTATAAAGGTAATTTTTTATTATGGTCAAATATATATTTTTAAAGATAAGTACTTCAATGAAAGGTGAAATTTTGACCAAGATTTTTAACTAAAGGCACACTTAACTTCCACAATTTTATATTAAAGCAAAAAAACATAGTAAATACAAGACATATCAACGAAATACTCAAAGCATCTATTGAATAACACAACATCAAACAAAAAAACCCCGATATTTTTTTACCTTTTAATTTTAAAATAAGTAATTTCAAATATTGTCTGTTACATTTTTTTAGGTTTTTTCCTAATGCCGGCCCGCCATAAATAAGCATCGCGAGTTCTTTGTTGATGCTTATCCTGTGGTCTAGTTGTCTGTCTGCTCGTATTTTACTTGTTATATCGCACGTGCCCGACGCGCGGCGCTTCCATCCGTGTAAACCCCCTTTTCATCTACATACTAATTTGAAAGCGTCTTCAAAATTAAAAGTCTCTACAAACTTCCATCATCAGAATAAGCAGCATTACTTACTTACTTAAATGTAATATTGCATAAAGTAAATATAATAATAATAATAATAAAGCCCTTATCCTTTCTGTCCGCCTTCGTAGTGTAATGGTTAGCACGCTCGGCTACCGTTCTGGAGGTCCCGGGTTCGATTCCCAAGGGGGGTAAAATAAATATAATTGATTTTTTCACTGTCATATTTATTCAATATTACCCTGGACTGGTACCTGAAGCGGAGGGCTGATCACCTTTCCTTCATGTGAAAACGATCAAGATAACACTGCGTTTATATGACGCAGTGCCCTATGCATCATTGGGGGTGCGGATGAGGGTTTTATTATTATCTTGATCGTTTACGCATGAAGGAAAGGTGATCAGCCCTCCGCTTCAGGTACCAGTCCAGGGTAGTATTGAATAAATATGACAGAGAAAAAATCACTTATATTTATTTTACCTCCCTTGGGAATCGAACCCGGGACCTCCAGAACGGTAGCCGAGCGTGCTGACCATTACACTACAAAGGCGGACAATAAAGTAAATATAGATTATTGTAATAAAAACAAATCACTACGTCAATGCATCTTTTTAAAGAGAGATATTTTTTTAAAATTATGGTTTTAATCGGTGAATACCACTATTTCTTAAAATCTATTATGACACGTACTTCAGTGCATTCCGCATCATTTTCAGACACCGTATGTAAAGACACGGCATATTTTTTTTCATACGATCAAAGATACCGACATTTTTTTTAGGTGGGAGGTGCATTTATTATTGAATTTGATTATGAAGTACAAGGTTTACAGTTTGTTTAACGGATTTTTGTTTCTTCGAGGTAAAAATATGTTTTATTTTAATATCTTATATACTTAAATATTTGCAAATTGCTTTGCCGACTTCTCTATACCGCTCGATTATTGGAAAACCGCTGAAATCGTAATTGAATTGATCTCTAAAATTATATTCGGGCAAGATTATTAATCCTCACCTTAGACTCTAGGATTTGGAGTAGAATATGTTGAATGCATTACAGATGAAGCTTACAATAAGAGATGTTATTGTAAAAAGAAATGAAATGGAGAACGAGTGAAAATTGAGTATAATAGCAATGAGCAGGGTACTCGTACAATATTTTGTAAGTTGGATAAGCTTCGGTTTATGTGTATGATCCTTTTTATGAGGTTGAGGGATCTTACATCCCTTATCTCACTGCGACCATATCAGGTCTATTGTGACCTCCCTCTGTATCAAAGCTAACTCTCAAGACCTACATAAGCCATGTAGCTCACGATCTGTCTTGGTGGTAAGAGCTTCAACTTCTCGGAGTCTAAAAGTGGTCCTCCAAGGATGTGACTTCGTTTGAGAGTGAGTGCGTAACAGTTATAGACAAAGTGGATTAGCGTTTCGTTATCCTTCATACAAAATCTGCAGACTGAGGAGTCATGTAGTCCAATTTTTGACATGTGTTTCCTTAATCTGCAGTATATTGTCAAGGTCCTGGTAAGGATCCTTATCTGATCCTTTACTTAATTTATTATTTAAACATCAATAATATCCAAAACTCTTTAAATATATCTGTTTTATTTATTTATTTATTTATTGAACGGCTGAAGCCTTTAAAGTAATACATATAATATAATAAAAATACACTAATGAATACACTAATAGAGAAACAAAAAATCTTGTAACAAATAGTCTTATAACATAAAATCATAATTAAAAAATAAAATAACAAGTAGTAAGCACTAGTAAATACACGTCTCCTTCAAACACTATCGGCGAGCAGTAAGAGAGAGTGAAACACTACGTTTAAATTTATCCATTATAATATGGAGAAGTAATGCTGAGAAAGTACAGATTTCAAGAAGGATAACAATATATTGAAAAAATCTATACTTTCAAAAGCATTGGCTAACATGTGAAGCCGCGGAATCGGAGAGAACAATAAGACTCTTTTCAACAAGTTACGATTTTCATTACTGGAACTAAACTACTCAATTCACAACGATCACAGTATGTTTTTCATGGCTACTAGATTATATGTGACAAATTTCATCTCAAGATCTCACAGGAAATGATCGTGAGTGGAGTGTAATAAATTTAAATTAATTGTAAATATATGATTATTTATAACGTAAATTCATTCTTTATCGCCACATATTAGCCGCTGAACAATTTGGGTAACGTTAATATCAACAGGAATAATTTATTTTAAGTAATTTGATTTGGATTAAAAAGGGCAACTAAAGATAGGAATTAATTAGAAAATGATATCATATTAATCGTTTGGACGGTTCCCGATCAGACTTCCTCTATAAATACTGTTAAAAACAATTAATCTCTTTGACAACTAATTAAATATGGTGTCTAGTGTGTAGCAGAAGTTATTGGCTTCTTCATTCTGAAAATTTACTATGAATTTAAAAAAAATATTCGTATTTAGCTTAAACTACAAGCAGATTTAAAAGTGATTAAACTTATTGAAAAACATGGTAAATAATTCGTCAAAAAATCACTTAATTAGAAAAAAATAAGTGTCTTTTGATTGGTTTCTTACTGGACTAGCCTTATTCTGCTTCAATTATCAATCTCCGCCTATTCCGCATTCCTGCGATTTCTCATACATACCCGCCATTTAAACTTAATCATGCAAAGTTTTTCACCTTTTTTTTGTTAACATTATCAAATACATTAACCTTCTAAATTAATCAAATAGTTTTTTCTTAACTCATTCGTTCCACAGATCCAAACCATCTCTACATACATTTCTGAATATATATTGATAATGCTTATCACACCCTTGCATTCTTTCCTTATTTCACAATTAGAACATCTATAATACAAAATTTTGCCACACATTTATCTGAGAGATCGCACTTTGGCTGCACTCCATAATATTTCATCCTACTTTTGTCAAATTAATGCATCACTTCTAAACATTAATGTTGGAACCAGGACTCCCTTACTGCCAATTTCGTTTTCGCAGATAGGTTTTATTTGCTAAAACTGATTTCAGTGCACCATTATTCTGTTCCTAGCATTCACTCTCGTTTCTAAATCTTTATCAATCTTATCATCCTTAGAAAATTTATTTCATTATTTTATTAAAAAAGAAGCATTAAAACCAATCGTTTTAAATGTAGAGCAGGCAGCTAGTAAAATTAACTTACTCATCGAATACCGCAAAATAATATATAACGTAATAATAGTGCACGTCTAGTGAAAAATAAACGATATAATAAATTTATTTATAAAAAAATATAATTATATATATCTTGTACGTGAATTTAATGTGCACATACTATTAAAAGTCATATTGAAATTTTACTATCGTGTAAATAGTAATTATAGATAATTAAAGTGTTAAAATCATTAACACACAGGTGCATGATATAATTCATTGAAAAATTCTGATTTCCATACAAAAAAAACTAGTTTGTATTTTATAACTTTATTAAAAGTTGGCCGTTTAACGCAATAATTTAAAAGAAACCTCGTCAAACGATTTATTATGTAATCAGTCTAACCATAATAAAAAAAATGCGTAGAGAACACATTCTTAAGATTTACGTATATTATGTGATCTATTACCCCTAATTTTGGCTATAGGTTTCAAAATTGATTGAATCATAAAATTATTAACGCATATTACTTATCATTATAATATGTGTAAATTGCACGATTAAATAAAACTGGAATATCTTCCTTAAGGTCACCCTATATTTATGTATTGAGTTTTTTCTTATCTGAATGGGTTCATATTTGAATATGTTCAAGAGCCGCCGGCGGAATATTCACTTTCGGTACTAATCTGTGAGTAAATGTCTCAATAAAATTACAGCTCAGATTATAGCGTAATTTATCGGTTATCAAACGACTTTTGGTGATTTTTATATATTCCGATGGTCGGTTCTTTAGATGAGACTCACTTTGGTCAGAGAAGATATTTAGCATAATTTAATGTGATACAATTATTGTAATGTATACTATTTATATTTTACGATCCTGGTATCATTTTAATATATTTAAATAAAAAAATAAACATTTATTTGCATTTAAGTAGTGGATACGCGTTAAATGAAATGTATTATGATCCGTATTTATTTTTTTCTTTTGAAATAACTAGGTATTATCGATACGTTAGCACATTTGGCTATTACACATGAAGTCAAGGGTTTATTTTCCAGATTGGTTTTTGTAAAAAAATTATGTACATTTACTACATACCAACTGACACTGAAAAATGACTCATTTGTTGTTGAATTCTTCATTTATGCTAAAATTTTTAAAGGAATAGTTAGGATAGGGAAGGCAGATTTGAGAATATATATATATCACTCCTTTCAAAAACGTCAAAAATAAAAATAAAACTGGATTTTTCAGGAGAACGTTTTTGAAGTTTAAAAATATAATGCAATGTATTAAAAATAAATATCAAGCCACTTATTGAACTTTTTACTATGCAACACATCTTTTTAAGTAAAACCTGAAGGTTTTTTCTCCATTTGAAAAGTATTTATAATATTTAAATAAAATAATTAATCGATACCTTTTTTTCGGATTTTTCAGGAGAACGTTTTTGAAGTTTAAAAATATAATGCAATGTATTAAAAATAAATATCAAGCCACTTATTGAACTTTTTACTATGCAACACATCTTTTTAAGTAAAACCTGAAGGTTTTTTCTCCATTTGAAAAATATTTATAATATTTAAATAAAATAATTAATCGATACCTTTTCTTCAAAATGTAAAAACAACATTTTTTTGCCCTGTAGCAGGTAAATATTAAGTTAAAAATATGCCTCTTTTTTTCTGGGTTAAAGTACATTTTTTGGGCATTCCGAAACCATGCACAACTGAAAATTTACGATTTTTGATTTATGACGTTCTTGAGAGGAGTGAGCGATATCACAAACACCAAGACCAGTTGAAACTTTAATTTATTTTGCGATTGACTGGAATCTAATACACAATGCTAGTTTTGTGGATAAGCGTCTACCCAACTGGGCTACGGTGCTTATTTTACAATACCATATGTTAAATATGAATTTGTAAATGAGAACACTTGTTTTTACCACTTAAGTTATATTTATTTTAACGACTAGTTTCGGAAGCTACAGATGCTTCCATTCTCAGGTCTGAATATAAACTAAAGCATGAAAAAAATATAACTCAAGTGGTTAAAACAAGTGTTTTCATTTACAATTTCATCATATCTTACAACACACTGAATGCCGAAACAATAAATAAAATAAAATTTGAATAGTACGATAAAAATATTTAAACTAATTTTAAATTAACACGCTTGAGTACATTGAAAATACATTATCTTTAATACTAAGATTATGACATATTTTAACTATAATTATTGTATATTAAATTTGTGTTCCGACTACTACTTTATATAATTTATTTGAAGCTAAGATGCTTTGTTTTCGCTAAAGGATTCCGCAATAAATCTTACGTGGCTTATAGATAGAAATATGACTTCTTTTTATGCCATGGGCGCGTATTCACACAGCCGTTTAAATATGACCTTGTGACGAAGAATCCACATTAAAAAAAATATAAATTAGATCAATCTCTACCCTTGAATCCTAGTTTAAAATATGATCTCTGTTAAATTACCGGCGCTCAAGATTCACGTGTCAAAAACCCAAAGCAAAAGTAACCGCTTTCGTTAAACGTAATAAGATTTTCAATGAGCAATATTTCATACCTTTTCGTAGTTTAGGTATTTACTATTTTATTAATCGAATACAGATACCATATTCACGCTTTTGGGTTTTGCAATATTTAAGCAACTATCAAGAAGCATGCTATCTACCATTAGCAATAATTAGTATTGCGTGTGCTGCTGTTACGTTCAACAGATGGCGCTGCCATTGCAGTTAACATTTTTCTTTCAAAAAACATGTTTTTACCTCCAGTAGGTGTATATAAAAACACCCGCGTATTTGAATGAAGGATTTGGTCAAAATTTCCAAGCAATCGGTTTACAACTATAAGATTTAAGATTTTGAACAAACGTACGTTTTTATTTAAAAACATTTACAATTTAGGATAAATTTAGCACTCAATCCAGGGATGTAACGTAAGATAAGGCTATATTTTTTATCAGTGAAATGCCATTAAAAGTTTGTTTCTCGTTTGCAAAAGTTAGTTGTTATTTGCACTTAAATGGACTATAAAAAAAAAAAAACTTTAATGATATCTTCCATATGATATTTCAGGTGTAAGCTTTTTTTATTATTATTATTAGGTACCTCTGAGAAGAATTTCTAAACCATTTTTATTCGAAGATATCTCCAAGATATGCGTATTTATGACACTCTTTATAGTATTCTCGCTACAGTGATCACTTTCAAAAGGTCTCTGATACGGGATTCTTTTATCCAGTACGAAATAATGTCAAAAGTAAGCATTTTTCATTTTGCACGCTATTGTGTCTTTTGTCACCCACTTGAAGGTCCATTGTATGAAGCGATGACACTTCACGTGAATGATGAAAGTTGGTATTGTCATCGTAAGAAATATTAACGTTCATAGAGAAAATATCGTAACTGCTTGAATAATTCTGTATTTTAAAAGATTCAGATTAAAAATCGTGCTTTACTATTTTTGTGTATTCTTAAATATTCTTATAAACAGTGTCTTCTCTGACGCTAACGATGTTTTGTATTCTACGATTATGTTTATATATATTTCTTCTTCTAACCTTTATCCGTACCCAATGGTGCATAGGGCACTGTATCGTTTCAATAAAGTTTTATCTTTACGGTTAATTGAATGAAAGGTAGAATGATCAGTTTTGCGCTTCTTGTACTAGTCCAGGATGGTATTAAATATATACGAGAGTTAAAATCAGCCATATTTATTTTAAGAATCGAACCAATATCCAGTCCATGGTGGTCAGATGCTTTTACCACTACTCCACGGAGGCGGAATTTATTCCTTATCTTTTTGTGAAGTATGCATCCTTTAAAGTTCATACGACACATATATATTGTACAAAATAAACTAATTAATGTATAACATGCAATAAAAATAAAATAAAAACAATTAATAGTAATTTTTTCAGTCCTTTAAAATTATCGAATGCCTTTTTGTTTGTTGGCGTTCGTGTATCGATATGTTTTGATACACTCTGTATAGAGTATACTTCAATTCCTTGATTTGGTTGAATCTAATCCCTAACTAATTTGAATCTCAAATATTGACAGCAAATTGCTGATGTTATCCGACTCTAATTTGACCAGCAATGGTCCTAATTTGTATCTAAGGAAAGTTATGCTGCATTATGCATTATGCATTATATATGTATATGCAGGTCCGCTGAACAAATTATTAAGAGCACTATTCAAGTAAGGTTGCATTCGTTTGATTGTGAGTCCGAAGTAAAGAATGATACAGTTGTTAGCTCAAAGTCGAAGGCACTGTAGCAGATCTACACGGTGAACAGGATATTACTTAACAATTCAAAACTAATTTTTCATAACAAAAATATTTGAAAAAAAACACTACAATGAAAATTTTGTTTTATAACGGTGCCATACATCTTTCATACATCTCATATATATCGGCGATTCTAAATTGAATAACCCTTTGGTTTATTTATGAAATGGGAAAATTTTTAGATTTGTAATGTTGCTTTCAAACCCGTGGAAATAACTTTTCAAGAATAACTAGTACTTTAAATGTAGATATATAATATTACAAAATGATTGATGTTATGACCGCGGGGGAAGCTGTTCTGCGAAATTCCAATTTTAAACGATTTAAACAAGCTGGTGTAATAACAAAAAAAATAATTCAAATATGATCACTTCCAACCAAATTTTAAAATACCAAAATTGTAAAAACTTCTTTTTGGGAATTTCGTGTGGGAAGATGTTTAAGTAATAGTATTTTTTTTCTGTTTCCGTACTCAATTACGCTTAGTAAACTCTACTTAATTGATGTGGTGATAGCTTAATCGTTAACAATAAGTCAAATTCCGCGTTACAGGTTCCAGTTGAGACAAATATTTGAAAATAAGGTTATATATGTAATATTTGAAAATAAGGTTATTAAAATGGATATGGAAAATATTGATTTGACAATCACTTTGTGGTAAAATCTATCCATTTTGAGTTTAAGTTTTACTTGGAAAAAACAGCTATTTACCAATAAAAGTTATTTAATGATTGTTGCATTTAACTAATAAGACTGAAATCAAACATCATAATCAATTACCTTTTAATTAAATCTTTATTTTTTTTTTACGGAGAAACATATTTAATTTATAATATAATAATATCAGTATTAATATTTTGACGATGATTTTTAATATATTTAAAAAATAAACCATTAAAACCGTATAAAAAAACATAAGCTTTTGTTGTTGATAAATAGAATAAATAATAATATTTACTAATATGAATTTGTTTAACGAAATTAAAATAGCATTTTTTCGATGAATAAAACAGTTTCTGTTCAGCCTGTTGGCAGAATCCATTGAAACAGGGTGGTCCCGGTATCAGAGTTCTTCAATTAAGACACAAAGCACAAATGTCGGATATAAAGGTACCTTCATTCTGCAACACATTGAAACATTTCGCCATGGTATGATCCTCCGGGATGCTTCGGGATACATTCGGTAATCTTCGGAACTTCCACTAACCATGGGTGGCATTCGATTGATTGATTAGTCTGATTCACATTAATAATCGAATAATTTATCGAACTTTAATGAGGGGATGGGAAGGTGATCTATGGGTAATAATTCGACATTAAAAGTTTGTTAACACACATTCTTATTCTTCTTCTTCTTGTAGGACTAAGTCCTGTCATTCTCCGGTCCGCTCCTGGGAGGTGGAAGACCGTAACACACCGACATAATTTTTAGCACACCGACATTATTTTTTTTCTTGAGGGGTTGAGATTATCGAAATTCGATTGAAAACCTCATTTCTATATTCTGAAAATGTTATGAATTACGTTCAATCTCTTCTTTAAGAAACAAAATAATGTTTATTTATGCTCACGTATGTTAGTTACTTTTAAGTGGAGTATTATGGAGTAAGTATTTTAGGAAATTCGTTAGTGTTGCGGACTCTTGATAAAAGTTTCTAGGTTCGAGTCCACTCCATTTACAACACGATTTCGACTATTTTCAACATAGAGCACTGTATGATATTGTCGCAGTGTTGTCTTGAGCGATACTTACATGGAGACGATGAGATTAATCCTCAGCTTCAGGTACCCGTCCAAGGTAATATTAAATAAATTTTAGAGTGAAACTAACTAAATAAGCATCATGCCGCTTCTCAGCGGAGGTAAGCAGAAAGAATAGGACACCATGCCAATCTGTCTTAGCAAACAATATTTGCCTCTTTCACATTCATGAATCTCCATTTAGTCGATTTTTACCTGACCACTTTCAAGTATTTGAAATACTTAGAGTGAAATTAATATATAGGTACTTATTTTGATCCATCCTTGAAATTGAATCCGGGGCTTCGAGACCGGTAGATTAATGCGCTAACCATCATACGTAGTGTACATGAAGCAGAATCAAATTAAACGATATGTTAATATTTCGGTATTTATCAAAACATCTAACAGGAATGAAACAAATAAATCTTCAACTGAATAGCCTTAGGTAGGTATTATGTAGTAAATTAAATAAAAATGTAATTCATTCAAGATTTTATCTTATTTACTCAAATATTCATCTAAAAGTGGTCGTCATTATATGGAATGATTTCGATTATCTACGTATGTAGCTACAACACTTCTCTATTACTCGATATTTGAAATTCATCGTTAATGAAACACATTTTAATCAGTAAGAAGGTTGTCCAATTATTTTGATTGCTAGCCAGCTACGTTTCATCTCACTTCATCTTATTTAATAGTCCCTGGAGCATGTAATCCCATTTCAGGGTGATGACGAAATTATAGATGTACGAGTATGCACTGAAGGGAAGCAGTGGTCCTCAAAATCTGTCGCGAGTGTCGGGCATACGAGTGTTATGATTGAATGTATGAAGAACGAAAAGAGTGAAAGAATTTCAAAAAGAAATATTACGTTTGTTGTCAGAAGATTTAAATATATTTGATGTTCAATTATATATAAATAAAAGTTTGAATTACATGTAATATAAGCTAACTGAAAGAAATATCACATTTAAAAATCTCTTTATTTGGTAATATTACAGATTAAGAAAAAATTTGCTTTCCACCGAGAATCATGAATATTACAAAAAAGAATATAAAAATCGTATAAAATAAATATCTTCATTCATTTGGATAAAAAAGAGATATTGAAATCTAAAATTTTGTTTGTTATATTATGTATATACATATCGTAGTCATACAGGAGAAAGTGACCAAGTGCATTGTTTTACGAAAACGTGATCATTGACTATTTGATATCTTACTAGCTTATTATTGCCCTGAAAAAATCCCGAAGGATTTTAAACTTGGAAGTATGATGTATTGACGTGTTAAAAATGACTAACTGCATTAGTGTTTATTTTATTGCCAAGCAAAAGTGACTTAAATGGCCCTCCTAAACATCTTACGTTTTAGTAGTTAGTCACTTTCTCCTGTGCGACTACGATATGCACGGTTCGAAGATGGCACAAAAATCCATTAAAACCTTTCAAAACCACATATAATACTCAAGCATTCGAATGATGTGCATCCGTCCTTTTTTCTGGCTACATCCGAACGTATCGTCTTTATAGACTGCTGGAGTCAGCTCTCCTCGTCCTCAGGTTGTAGGTCCTTCTGTTATTGATAACGTCACCTACGCCATGTCTTCAAATAATGTTATCTTTCTACAGCACCAATGAATTTTTTGGTCTTCCTCTAGATAACATTCGAGGAAGATCCTTTTGTATTGCCTGGATTGAATGATGTGCAAACGTATGAAGATTTAAATAATTAAAAAAATAATTAGTGAAAATAACGACATAATTTTATCAGCTATTAAGACAGTAAAATAGCTTTAGAAAACTATTTTGATACAGTAAAAATAACATTATTTTCTGAATGATTCATACAAATCACTTTTTTGTTGTTGTTTGGTATACGCGGAGGCATCTTGGACGAAAAGTTTGAGAACACCTGAATATGAGTAATATAGGTAATATTTGATCCAATTATTATGTACGTGCAGGTAGCTTATGGACTCAGTAGTACGAAGTTTGATCAATGACCTAAGCACGGCGGTAGATAACAAACAATCGCCTCAGGACCGACTAATACCCATGTACATAATATATGCTGCCGAATTCAATTTCAAGCACAGTAAGATGATCTAAATTTACAGAAGTAAATTAACATAGATACAAATTGACTCATCAAGTATGGATATTTGGTTGTTCCTTCTTCTTCTTCTTCTGCTGTGTGTGGGTCTTGTGGCCTGTTTTTAAGACGGATGAGCATCCTGCGATGTCAATGCCCAGCTGTCGATCCATCACTTTGGTGGTCTGCCCGGAAGCCGTTTACCTTGGAGTTGGCCATACAATGCAATGTGGAGGAGTCTGGAGGGTTCTATTCTCATCATATGCGCATACCATTGTCTCCTTCGTTGCCTTCCCCACCTAACGACATCTTCTATCTCGCATATTTCCCTTATCTTGTCGTTCCTTAATCTATCCTGTAGACTCTAGCCAGATATGCTTCTTAGAGTCTTCATTTCTGACATTCAAAGAAGTTTCTGTTAGATAGTAAGCCCGCCAATGTAACTCATATTGTTTAATATATAAAGCAGTGTAGAGCAAGTAAAAGTGGCCTAGAGAACAGGGTTTCACGTTTGAAAGAAACACCAACTTAAAGCAGATGTTAATAATTACTACCATTCATCTCTTGGCACCATTGGATCCTGGTCAACAAGTTACGAAGGGCAAAGTAAATCAAAGCCAGACTTCTGGAATTGGTGCTTTGTAACGCAAAACTTTGTTTTTCAGGCCACTTTTATTTACCCCACCCTGTATATGTTTATGTGAATGAGTAAAAAATCCCTTTTATGTAAGAATATTGGTATACTAAATAATATATGAGTAATATATGACTTCTAAAATATGAAGATCGATATATATGTATTTTTTTAATGACAATTTGTCACATCACATGAGCCTTGAATATATGTAGGATCCGCATATATGAACCCCCACCCACATAAATATTAAAAAAAAACAGAAAGTGAACAAGGTAGATTAATTTCTACGCATCACATGACCCTTGAATATATGTAGGATCCGCATATATAATATATGTAAGACCCCATCTACATAAATATTTACATTAAAATATAATGAAAAAAAAAACAGAAAATGAACTAGGTAGATTATTTTTAAAACGTGTACAAAAAACCTGCAAAAATATTTTTCTTGGATTACTATCGCTTCGTTTTTGCTTATAACTTATAACAAAATAATCAGGATGCTGACCAATCATTAATTGGCACATATCAGAGTCTAATTGAAATCAAAGATACGAGTGCCCGTATTTCCCGACAAAAAATATGCAAATGAGAATTATTTTCATTTGTACACTCATCTCATAACAAAAGGGTGTGGTGGCGTGTTTTTTAGCAATGAGATACGAATCAAGGATACCCTCTTGTTCTTAAAAACTGTAGTGAACTGAATTGATTTCACGCCCGGTCTATAAGTGCCTGCCTAAGTATTTAATCGGTTCTCTCCTTATCAATTATCAGTGCTTAATTTATCGAAACACTTACATTGATGTAAGGATCCAAATAATCGGCACCTTTGATTTTTGACTAAATACTTCTAATTTGAGGGATAGCGGAACACGATATGCGCTATTATGTACGTAGCTTGCAGTTAGTCGATTATTTCACGCTTAAAACTAATTCGTGGGGCGCACGCTGAATCCGTAATGAATTGCTGCTTGTCTTGTTATAAAAATAAAGGCATTTCAGGAGGGAATTATTAGCATACTTAACGATAAGATCCAGGGTTGCAAAGCTGGAGTTAAAATCAGAGTTATAGATTTGTTTCAAATCAATCAAACGATGAACTAAAATTCCCAGAGCTTTCATATCGTTAAATATTCAGCACTTCAGTTGTTTAAAATATTCAGCACAAATTCCTGTTAGTGACACTACAAAAATATGATACATTTTTGCGGCTTCTTGATTCATAGTGAACTTACGATATTTCGCATAAATACGCATTTGTTTGGAGACACTACTCCCTCATATTGAACACGCAAACTGTAATATACGACCGAATTCGATATTACTATCCTTTTTATTTTTTGACATCTCATCAAAGATGAAGAAGAATATTGAAGTCTGGGCATTTACGGGGCTAACAACCGTCATTGACTGGTTTGAGTGATCACTTCACACGCGTGTAACATTCACCAATTCTACCGATTATTGACAACCACACTACTCAAATTCTTGGAAGATATATGAACCAATTTCGAAACATTATTTTTTTTATCAATATTTAAAAACATCGCCTTTAAATGCTAAATATCTTGATCAATTTCATGATTTGAAAGCTATCAAGACTGTTGTTAATTTATTTGTAAATGTTCAAATATAACCATCTTTTTATTTTGTTTATTGAGTTGTTAATAATTTCGTGAACTTGAAAAAAAAAACATGGTGAAATACAATGGAAAATAAAAATAAAACACTTCTGGGCGACCAGTTTTTTTAGTTTATCAATGTAAACAGAACAGTGAGTTTATTATTGTATCAACATATGAAATTAAAAACTGGTTCAGCTTGTATTTTCACCTTTTGATGAAAACTTTTGTAGTTGTCGAAAGTAGTCGTGTTTACATTAATAAACTAAAAAAATAGACTTATACAAGAGTTTTAGTGTAATTATTTATATTTAACTTTTTACTGATATATTGTCAAAAACATCGAAATTTATAGCATAAATATAAGTTTATCTTGATGAACCTTAAATTTTGGAATTACAACGAAACATGTTAAGCAGTTTAATTAATAATAAATAAAAAAGTGAAACTGAGTTGCGTGTTTTGTATGGACCTAATTCTTCTCGGTAAGTAAGACAAAACGCGAGAAACTTAATTCCTAAGGACGATATATTCCTCATCCTTCATGTCGACTTAGTTCATCATTTGGACCAATTACCCTCTTTAGGGGCTAATTACAAATTATATGAACACCCTGTAATGGTCGGGTACCGTCAGTTAGGACTGGTTTGAAGAATTAAGGGCCTCTGCGTCTCAAATTAGGATGGTAATCACTGCTAATGTCGAATTACGTATATGATGTGACAATGATTGTTTTGAGACAGGATCGCATTAAAAACATTGCATTTTGCAACATTCGGATAGCTGTTTTTATGTGTTAATTATTGATAAATTTATGCTAATTTTGAATTTGTACGAAATCGTAAAAACAACACGCGATTTTTTTCTTAAACGCAGAGAAAAATCACAATAACTATTATTCCTTTTTCAAAGCTCCATTACACTTAACCCAAGTTCACATTCGAAACAGTAAGTTAATGAAATACGTACCTTAAATTTTACTTCGAAAATAATAGTTTATTGGTTTATTCTTTAAGGTTTAAACATTCTGAAACATCGTCAAATAATACAAAAATAACAATAGAGAAGTTATAATAAAAAAGTTTTCAAAAATGTTACATGCATATAAATACGTACAATAAATAAAAATTCAATGCAAATCCCTCTCCAAGCACAAGAGCTTAGTCTTTTAAAGAGACAAAGCTTTAGTAGAATACGATATTTTATAAGTAAGTAGACATGTTTAACTTGCTGAAATGCAGAATTTAAGATAAAAGTTTTATACAATAGAAGTGTAGTGATTTTTGGAATTATTATGACTTTTGGAAGTCCCGGGTTCGATTCATAGAGGGATCCAAAAATAAATTAAATTTTTCTTTCTAATATTTACTTAAATATAACTAAAGTGGTAAAAACAAGTGTTTTCATTTACAATTTTATCATGTCTTACCACAAACTGAATGCCAAAAAAATAAATAAAATATTTACTTAATACTTCCCTGGATTGGTACCCTAAGACCTCATTTTTTTCGTGTATTTAACGGTTAAGATAGTACTGCTTATGTACTATGTAGTGCTCTATGCACTTTTGTGTATGGATAATAGTAAGAAGAATAAAAAAATAACATTTGGATTAGTGTGAGAATAAGGTTCCAATTTAGATTTTAATGTTATTTTAGTATTCAGAAACTACACCGATTATGATAGGACTACTATTTGACTCTTTTTATTTAAAAAAAAAAAAAAAGTTTGTTCTATTTACTTATTTATTTTTTCAAAACATATTACATATATAAGTCATATATACATATAATATTCCCGATGAGTAATTTCTATTTCTCATTTTGGGACATGGGATTAAGGATAACAATACTGGAACACAAATAATAAGGTAACAATTTTTTTTTAAATAACCAAAACTAATACATGGAAAAATATAAAACCAATAACATGTAAAATAAATAGGCATAAGGAGCAAATTTAAAAGAAATAAATGAGAAAATCATAAGGTAAGAAAATTAAAAAAATCATACTGTAAACAAAAGATCATTGCCATATTTGTTTTTTTTTGTGATGTTAGTTTGATTCAACAAGACATAAAATATTTTAAAGTGTTATTTATTCACAGAATAAAAAAGAAAAACTCTTTGCATCATTTTTAAATTATGCTGGTCATTTGAAATAAAATAATAAAAAACCAAGTAGTTAAGGCGTGACGTTAAGTACCCAAAACAGACCTACATATTTTGACTGACTCCTATTACCGTATGCTTTGCGTTAATAATATTATTACGTTTTTATTTGTACTATAATTTACTAATATATTTTGTCAATAAAATTATTTTTATTTAACATGTTGTAAGTATTTATTTTAAAACATAAAAAAACGATAGTAGTTGTTTTAACGACTGTATTCAAATTAAATATCAAAATAAAATTGACATTTATTTCTTGATGTGAATCCATCTTTATGTGTTCAAAACAAAATGGAACAGTATTAACGAGTTGATTTAAGCACATTATTACTAATATCTTTATTGTAATACCGACTATAAACCCTAAAAGAGACCGCAAGCAAGTAATCAAGTAAAATAAACCGTGTGAGATTTCGGGAAAATTTTATTGTTTTGAAAAAAGAGTGATGGAAATAAGAGGAGCTTATTGTGCTCCAGAAAAGAAATTTAACTAGGTACTAAGTACTTAATTCATTCTAATATAAATATCTCGGTTAATAAAACCAGTACCCACTCTGTATAGTAATGACTACAACACAAATGTATGCATCAATTCAAATAAAGAAATGTGTTAATCTCTAATCTAATAGTATATCTATCGAAATTTAAGACAGAGGATGGGAATAAAAGGTATCCTAAGCTACATAGATCTGATCTCGGATCTTAGGTTTCTCTGAATGGAAATCAAGTTGATTGGACGCATTAAATAATACATCTAGATTAATAATCTCGCATGGTATAACGAGTCAGAAGCTCAAACTTGTACTGTAACAAAGAATCAAACGAATTACCCGCCGACGTGAGATAGTTGTTTTGGTACCTGATGCGTAGCATAAAAAATGTGCTTTCTTATAAAAAGCTCTTTAAATCCCTAAATCTTAAAGCGTTTATAAATATATATATATATATATATATATATATATATATATATATATATATATATATATATATATATATATATATATATATATATATATATTTATATATATATATAAATATATATATATATATATATATATATATATATATATATATATATATATATATTATATATATATATATATATATTTATATATATATATATATATATATATATATATATATTTATATATATATAAATATATATATATATATATATATATATATATATATATATATATATATATATATATATATATATATATATATATATATATATATATATATATATATTTATATATTATATATATATATATATATATATATATATATATATATATATATTATATATATATATATATATATATATATATATATATATATATATATATATATATATATATATATATTTATATATATATATATATATATATATATATATATATATATATATATATATATATATATATATATATATATGTATATATATATATATATATATAAATATATATATATATATATATATATGTATATATATACATATATATATATATATGTATATATATATATATATATATATATATATATATATATATATATATATATATATATATATATATATATATATATATATATATATATATATATATATATAAATATATATATTTATATATATTTGTATATATATATATATATATATATATATATATATATATATATATATATATATATATATATATATATATATATATATATATATATATATATATATATATATATATATATATATATATATATATATATATATATATATATATATATATATATATATATATATATATATATATATATATATATATTATTTATATATATATGTATATATATATATATATATATATATATATATATATATATATATATATATATATATATATATATATATATATATATATATATATATATATATATATATATATATATGTATTGATGAAAATTCCACATTTTCCTTAAGCACACAGATAACCAATGTCAGAATCAAACAAATTATCCGCCGACGTGAGATAGTTGTTTTGGTACCTGATGCGCAGTATAAAAAAATTGCTTTTTTATAAAAAGCTCTTTAAAGCTCTAAATCTTAAAGCGTATAAATATTGATAAAAATTCCGCATTTTTCCTTATGCACATAGATAACCAATGTTAGTTGATTGAGTGAAGTGCACGTACTACTATACTACGTAAAAAATACGTATTCTTCTTCTGTGGTCTCAATCTTGTGGATTGGTCTGCAGCAACAAATGACACCTCCTTTGCCATTCCTGTCTATTATGGGCCACCCTTTTCAGCTTCTTATACGTTGAACAGCCCATATCCTAGTATAAGCTGCAAAGATATTCGCGGCATAGGCGTCGTCTGGCGTTTGTTCCCTCGATCTTTCCCTCTATTATCAGGTGAAGGAAAACCTCCTGTCTCAACACGTGACCAGTTTCTTTGAGACAGTCGCGAGTAATACATATTATGTGTATGTATGTATATTAGGTGGTATTTATAACGTTCTCAGGACTTATCACCTTGCCATATAAATAACGATAAAGGTATCATCTCGTCAATCTAATACACTGCCTTATAAACTTCTTATTCAAACCCTTATCCGCACCCCAATGGTGCTAAGGGCATTGCATCATGTAAACGCAGTGATATTTTGATCGTTAACACATGAAGGAAAGGTGATCAGCCCTCCGCTTCAGTTACCAGTCCAGGGTATTATTGAACAAATATTATGTAATGAAAAAATCAGTTATATTTATTTAAACTCCCCTGCGGAATCGAACCCGGGACCTCCAGAACGGTAGCCGAGCGTGCTGACCATTACACTACGGAGACGAACATACATATATACTAGTGTGTGAGATAGTGTGGTTGATACCGGGGTAAAAAATTATAGGTACATACATTATATTAATAAATAAAAACAACGTCTAAATGCAAAGTATTTTTTTCCATCATCTAAATAGTTAAGTTGTTACCATTACGAATAAATTGATCTTAAAACGTGTTTTATTATGACATAAGCCTGCTCCGAAATTTCTTCTGAGGGTTCTTGTATCATTATATAACGTAACGACACATGTAGCGTAATGATAAAATTGCCACCCAAATGTTGATTCTGCGGGATAACGTTCTTAAATATTGTGTGAAAATGCCCTCGGGATTACATATAACAGATATAATTGCGGCTTAATGCAACGTAATGTCTAATTGCTAATTACTGCGGTAGGTGGTAGGTGCTCTTGTCGGGAGATAAAATTAAACGTCTCAATTTAGCAGGATTCGAGATCTCGAATGTCCGAGTAGCGAAATGGTTAAATCGATTTTTGATTATTAGTCTCGTGGCCTTAAATTATATTTGAGCCGTCCAGAGTGTGCGTTTCCCTTGCGGGCACACACGCGCTTCTGGTATTCTAATTAGCCTAATGAAGGATATTCTTTGGGCGCACGTATGGAATTATGTAATTTGAAACAAAATGTGCACGTCTGAGAATGTACTGAGGGCGGTGGTCCGTTTCCGTGATTTCCTTGCGAGCCGCCTCAGTGATAACTCATTCCTGGTACCGAACTTGCGAGTACATCGGCGCTCAACGAACTCTTGATGTTTTCCTGTCATCTCAAAAGAAATGAAAATTTGCTTTTAAAATCGAATTTAAAGGAGTGGCCATTTACAGTCCATACAACCTGCCATTGTGTTTTTTTAAAGTGGTCAAAATGGTTATCATTTTAAAGATTGCACAAAGTAATCACGTTTACACTTAAATACGTCATAAAATAAAAGTTACTAAGCCCTGAAAATGTGTTTGAATGCACATCTATATACGCATATGTACAAATGTAGATATTTTCTATCGAGTCTTTTTATCGTTTAACATACTAAAATTTAATTATTTTTATAATTAAGTTTTATAATATAGTTAGTAAAGCGACCTAAACATCCCTTAACACGAAAGTAGGCTCTATTTTGTGGTGAATGAAACTCTGGTAACATTGAGGTCGTTACTGAAATTACAAGTATATAAAAAATTATATGTTTCTACTAATAATAATTTTAAAAAATATCTCTAAACGAATAAATAATAACTACATATGTATGGCATCAATAATGTTTCTCTTTTTTTATAAGGCTAAGGTTCCCACCGCCCAGAACGTCCCTGCTATACTGGTGACAGTTTAGCAGTGGACGTTCCTTTGGCAGTTCCCGTCTGAACTTCAGGACTCAAATTTGACTTGGGAGAATAAAACGGGTCGATGGCCGACAGAAGAACCTAAAGATCTTTTTGGGTTCCATAGGTTTCACATAGGGAGAGACTATGGGGAGTTCATATATGATAATTAGGCTCTAAAATTTCTTAAAATTAAACATAATTCTAATAATTTAGTTCCAATTAGGGTGCCTTAGTAAATAAAGAAATATTTACAAAAATATTAATATTTATTAATTGACTTCATAAAATTTAAAAAAAAAAACTTTGTTTTAACCACTTTTTTATTATTAGTACACTTTATAACCTATCGGTTTCGACAAGAACCTTGTCATCATCAGGGTTTATTAAATTCTAAAACATTAAAATACTCAATTACATTCCTTTACAAAAAACTTCCGCACACTCCGTAAAAAATCCGAAATTATAAAATAACATTTAGGTACAACATTTTGAGTGTGTCCAAATACTTGTTCACAAAATCTGGATTATCTCCAATTACAGGAGTTATTTTCATATTATTTTTAACACTCATCAAAGATGAAGAAGAATATGGAAGTCTGGGCATTTACGGGGCTGACGACCGTCATAGGCTGGTTTAAGTGATCACTTTACACACGTGTAACATTCACCAATTCTACCCATTATTGACAACCACACTACTCAAATTCTTGGAAGTTCTGTATATATGAACCAATTTAGAAACCTTGTTCTTGAATCACTAGAACTTCACTAGAGACATCTATTGGTGAGATGTAAAGAAGTTTTTAAAGAAGCTTAAGCTTAAGCTTTTTTTTAAGAAGCCCCGTAAATGTCCAGACTTCCATATTTTTCTTCATCTTTGATGAGATGTTAAAAATAACATTTAGGTATTTAAAAAAGTGTACTAAAAATAAAAAAAGTGGTTAAAACAAAGTTGTTTAATTTTATAAAGTTTATAAAATGTGCCACAAAGTATCTGCGAAAAACATTCAAGAAATTTATTTATTGATTTAGCTTTTAATTTGTCGAACTCCATATTTCATATTAAAATCAAACACTGATTTTGAGTCTAATAAGTTGTACATTTATTTTTTTTTAAACATAAAAAAAATCGTTATAATTGTTTCGCCATGTTAGATCAACAGTTTGATAGTTGTTCGATAATGCCTGATACTCAAATCAGTGTTTGATATTAATATTTAAAATAAATCTAAATACATGACTGGAAATATTGTAAATGCAATTATTTTCACAATCATACCCACCTTCATCGCAAGCTTTCAAATCAGTACCTTCCCTACAATCCCATGCAAAAGATAATCTCATAAAAATGATCTAATAAGGAATAAATCTAGTAAATCTAAAGCACGCAGAGTGTTCTTGTTACATGATAGATTCTACTCATCCTTTTGTGGTTGCGATATATAGATTAATTCAAAGAGATGCTGGTTACGATCGTATCTCACTTAATTATAGTCGCTACTTAACATAGGGTACGTAGCTCCTGCAGTATCGCGTGTTGTCTGTTATTATGCGAGTACTTGAATTATTATTGATAACCAGTTTTATTGTCGTCAGATTATGTTCAGATAGTCTTCAAAATTGAACAAGAAAGGGTACTGAGGATTTTGTACCGCCACTGCGTTTTAAACACTCCATTGTATGCAAAAAGCACCCACTTAATTAAAATATTAAATACAAACCAATTGATATAGACAAAGTAAGGATGTTTATTTTTGGACGCAATATATAAAATATTTCCACTGAAATAAATCTTATTTTTGTATCACTACGTAAAAGTTCACGTGAGCATCTTTTGGTGGTTTATCAGGGTCACGTTAAAAGCACCATTAAATGTATTTTAATGTTACTTTTATATTATTAGAAAGTATGCCTTTGTAGTGTAGTGGTTAATACATTTGGCAATCATTTTGGAAGTCACGGGTCAAAATAAATTGGTGTTTTTGCCACCCTAATATTTATTTAAAATATTATTTTTTGACATCTCATCAAAGATGAAGAAGAATTTGAAAGTCTGGGCATTTACGGGGCTGACGACCGTCATCAGCTGGTTTAAGTGATTAATTTACAAACGTGTAACATTCACCAATTCTACCCATTATTGACAACAGCACAACTCAAATTCTTGCAAGTTCTATATATATGAACCAATTTAGAAACCTTGTTTTTGAATCACTAGAACTTCACTAGAGACATGTATTGGTGAGATGTAAAGAAGCTTTTTACTAAGCAGAAACTCTTATATTACTATGTGAGGTCCGAATCCTGGATTATAATCACACACATGATAAACGCCAGAAAATACCATTTTCGTTTTTATTTAATATTATCCTTGACTGATACCCAAAGCGCAGGACCTTGACTTCATTTAATAAATGATCAAATTATTACAAATATACTAATTTTTTGTAATGCGATCTCTCATAAGAATGTGCGACAAAACGATGTGTGATAGATCTGCGAATAGTGAAATAAGGAAGGAATGCAAAGCTGAGATAAGCATTATTGATAAAATTAAGAAAGGTGTGTTGAGATGGTTTTGACATGTAGAACGAATGAGTGAAGAAAGAACGGTAAAACAAATTTATGAGGCGAATGTTAGTGGGAAAAGAAGCAGAGGAAGACCGAGAAAAACATGGCACGATCAGGTATGCCAATTACTTGAAAGTGGTCAGGTTAGGAGTCGTAACAATCGGCGGGTATGTATGAGGAGATGGATGAACGTGGAAGAGGCGAAGAATGTTTGCTAGGACAGAGTGGTGTGGCGCTCTATTCTCTCTGCCTACCCCTGCGGGGAAGCGGCGTGATGGTTAGTTATTTTTTTGTAACCTTTGCACTATTGGGAGCAGATAAGAGTCCGATATAGTATGTAGTTATATTATGACCATACTTTTCAATATTTTTTCATGTCAACACAGACATAGAAATATATAAGGAAGGTAAAATGAATGTCTGGACATTGACGGGGCTTACGATCTGTCATGGTTGGTTTAAGTAGTCACTTTATAAACTGTAATATCCACCATTTCATACGTATACTCCTAAATGGAGCAAATACAGTAGTAGTGAACACATTTTGGACTCATCTTTAAAAATTTTTTTTTAAACTTACTAACTATCACGCTGCTCTTAGCAAGAGTAGGCAGAGAGAATAAAATGCCTTACCGATCTGTCCTTGCAAATAATCTCTGTCTCTACCGCATTCACGCATATCCACATACTCGTGCAAACCCGTCAATTATTTGGGCTCCTGAGCTGACCACTTTCGAAGATTTAAAAGATACATAAGGACAAGTTCTCATTTTTATTTTCAACTTTTCATAATGTTTTGCACACTATGTATTATTTCAATTGGCGCTAAATTATCAGCCCTATTCTTCTTCTTATACTCATCTGCACCCAATGGTGCATAGGGCACTGCATGGAATTGATGCAGTGCTGATATTTAATAACTCGAAGGTAATGTGATCATGCACTTTGGTAACTGGTCTTGACCATGATAAATTATTATCAGTTATTGATCATAAAAAAAATTGTGAGAGTAAATTAAATGCTGAATTATCGAAAGTTTATGACGAAGCGATATCGATATTGAACTTGAAAGTGTTTAAAATTTAAACAGGGGTAGTATATTAATAACATGTTACACAAGCTCTTTCCATATCTCGCAATATTCTCGACACATAAAAGGAATGAGTCTCTCTTAACTGTTGCTTTATACTTTGTAATTATAGCATGTTGATTGTTGTATCGCAGTACACTCTGGTAAGACTAGCAGATCACAAGTGTAAGATACCCATAATTATAAAAGATGTGTGAACGTTAGGATGGATCGTGATTGGATTTAATAATTTCGTTTTGAAGTTAGCGACTATTAAGAGCTAATAGGAAAATGGATAAGTTTAGGATTTTGAAATATTATATATTAAATGGATGGCTTGACTCTGGCTAATGTCTGTACACAATGGATTATTCAGATAGATTAACGAAACGAAAAGATAGCCTGGAACGATTGGTTGTGATTTGGTAGCCTGAAGGGAAAGTGAGGGAGAGGAATATCCCCATACCGATCAAGTTAAGACAGCAGCAGGCACCTCGGTGGTTAGAAATCTAAGTGCAACGCAGTCAAGGGATAACTGGAAAGAGTCATTGCTTCGACACGGATCACTATGGGGAGTAAGATGGAAAAGAAGGAGAATATGTCATATTTTTGTTTATTACTTTGTAGTTCATTTCCCTTTGTAACCCATATTAAAATTATTTTACTGTTCTGTCTTTTTCAATTAATTTATTGATGACTTTACGTAAATATTGCATCTTACATTTTTTCTCGAAGAAAAATTACGTAAAAAATGACATTTAAAAAAATAAACTTTGCGTTTTTTAATTAAATGTATACATTTAGTCACTATTTATTTGTGAAATGTATATGTTGGAAAATTTAGCAAAGCGATCCACTCTAATAACGCTATCAATAAATAAGACGAGGAACGAAAATGATGGGTAGCATATATTTAGGTAGTTTCCACATTTTTGTACATACTCGTATATGCAGAAAAACGACCCCTGTTTTCAACGATCTGTTAATATCAATGTTTAAATTATTTTGTTATAAATAGATGTTTTGAAGAAATTACTTTTTTCCTTTGCATATGTACCTTTATCTTTGTTACAAGGTTGTAGTTACAGCTACAAATAATTATTATTTATAAAAGCACAGGTGAGATATATTTTGTAAGGACGCAACAGAAAGTATTCAAGATAGACGTCAAACTTATGGCTTTAACCTAGTATTAAATTGTCTCGAAATATTTATTTTCACAGGTTTTCGTACGTGACCAGATTACCAATGTTTTAATCACTCTTTGAAGACTAGCTAAGATATTGCCAATCAATAATAAATATTTTTTTATAGCCACGTTTGTCGAAATTTATTGGATTCAATATTATGCATATTGTGATTATCTCAAAATCGACAGGAAAAATTCTGATATTACATTCTGGATTATTTATTATGTTTAAAGTTTTGCATCTGTTAATTAGTCTAAATTAATAACCATACTAAAAAATCTTTAGTTACACTTTATAAATTGATACAAGTAAATACGTTTATTTCACAAGTCAAAAAAATAATTTATTTATTAAATGTAAAAAATATAAAATTCTAAAGAATATCTGCTTTCTATTTGATGTTATTATGTTTCTTAAATTTAATTTTTCAATGTGTTTATTATTTACTATTGAGTATGTGTTTATTATTTGTTACATAGTTTATAATTGAGTTTTAAAGTTGAATAATAATTTTTTTTTATATTTTTTTTATCAGGAGTCAAAAATGCTCACCTAATATAAGTCATCTCATGAGTTATATCAATAACAAATGTATGTTTGAAATATGCATCCAGTGTTCATTAAAGTATTATTCTGTACACTGTTAAATATTTTTGTTTGTCTAATTTTGATACATATTCATTATTCTATAGAATACTATACCATCACCGGTTTTTGTCATGATTAAGAGGCCGCCGTTGTATGATTAAGTGAACGTATGACTGCAAAACTAGTATTGATGGTTCGATTTCAGCTGGTTGTAGAATCCAAGGAAACAATGTTTTTACTTAATCTGAGTATGATATTATTTTTGATATACCTAGTACTTAAACAGTTATTTTCTTTAAAATATAAGGTTGTAATTAAAAAAATCTGTACATCAATGTTTAAAAATTGATTCATAATATTTTACAAAAAAAAAAATCATGACAGTTATATTTGCATATATTATTTGTGTATTGTTGTGTGATACCGATATGTTTGAAATTCACGCCGAACAAAATCCCAGGGTTTCTAGGTAAAATAATGCAAGTAAAAATTTGATTACCTGCATAATTTTCCCACCGATCCTTACCTAACCGGATACAAAAGCATATATGTAATTTTAAGAATAAATGTCTCATTTACGACCCAATTTGTATATTGTCCGGCAAATAATACCAAACAGTAATGGTTTATTCACAGAGCCCGTGGGATTTAACGTCTTTATCAATGCCCGTAAATTTCCTACCTACGTGAAAAAATAAAATATTGAGTCTAGATTCTAGCCGAAATACTAAATTACTCGCGTTATTACAGTTCTTCGTGTGTGGGAGGACATTACTACTTATCAAATCTGCGTGTGAAATATATAAAATATCTAGAGATAAGGACATTGTTAAGTGAGACATCTCGGCTTATTGTACAATATTGTTCATATTTAGCTCAACGCTAACTTATGGTCCTTATAAGCTTCAAGAATTATCCTTGTAGTGAAAACGCTGGGAATTCTCACGAAATAATACAACTATTGGCGTATTTGCATCTGGGGCATTATATTATCACTTGATTTTGAAGGTTGGAACAGGTGTTTTTGTCAAAAACAGTAACATAAATTTTATTATATCGATGTGAACGTGGATACCGATTGCGCTGGAACAAAATGCTTGAATGTTGATACTTTCGTTATACCATTGGCGACATTTTATATAAAGGACGAAACGTCAAAACGCCACATAACAAAAGAGATTAAACGGATATTCGCCAATTTGAAATCATTGTTTTCTCTAGATTCAATTGATCTGGTTTCATATAGTTAAATAAAGGAAGCATAATGTTTTAGAGATGGCAAATTATTTCGTTGAACGAAAATTTCAAATCATATAAATATATTTTAATATCGAAGTTTAAAAAATATTTCTTGCCAACAGTTGATGGAAAAATTGATATGCTACGAATAGTGATTGACGAAATCCAATCAAAAGGTTGCGTTTGTTATGACATCAGTATTTTTTTTATTTTAAAATATAATAATAAAGAGATCAGATATGTTTCAATAATATCATCCAATATCGCTATGAGAGTACGGAAAAAATATTAAATAAGTAGTTTAAATTTTAATTAAAAAATAAAGCCTCCTTGGGTTCCGAAATAATTATGAGTAGGAATTATACGTACATGTTCATTTTTAAAGTAGTTGGGAGTACAAAGATCGTAAATATGATTTACGAGACTACGTCATAAAATATTATATGTGCATATCTACTGGTTAATGTCAAAAATATATTTTTCCCAAACACGATACATTGGAGATAGATAGTTTTGACATAAATATTTGTAGGTTTAAATATTTATTTACATATATATATATATATATATATATATATATATATATATATATATATATATATATATATATATATATATATATATATATATATATATATATATATATATATATATATATATATATATATATATATATATATATATATATATATATATATATATATATATATATATATATATCATGGGTAGAATTGGTGAATGTTATACGAGTGCAAAGTGATCACTTAAACCAGCCTATGATACCATCATAATCCCCGTAAATGCCCAGAATTCATTATTCTTTCTATCTATGTAAAATAGTAAAAAATTGTTTCTTTGTTCTTAATGAAGGCTTTTATATTTGAATTTGTACCCTTTTGCAATGTATAACTTACACAAGCTTCTTTGAAGTCAGATATGCAACCACGAGTATCCTAGCCATTTATGATAGTCGGTTTTTTCTGTTCTTTACATCTCTCTTTCTTTAAAGTATCTACTGATGAGTATTTCAATGTTTTAGAATTAGTAAATAAACCCTGAGGATGACAAAGTTTTTGTCGAGTGTACCAATAAAAAGTGGTTAAAACAAAGTTGTTTTTTTTGTTTTATAAAGTTTATAAAATGTGCCACAAAGTATCTTCGAAAAACATTCAAGAAAAAATATCTACTGATTGTCTTCAGTTTCCTAAGTTATTTGTACCTCATCAGATATATTCCTATCCATCATTTGTGAATCTGGATTGAAGTGAGGGCTGATTACATTACCTTGTTATAATTGTCGATAACGTTGATACTGCATCGATTTGATGTGATACCTTTTGGATTATTGGATGCAAACATAGTTTTTAATATTAAAAAAAACTTAACACAAACGAATAAAGGCGTTATGTCCTTTTAATTGAGAACATAAATGCGTACGTCCGTATATTGAATTTTATATTTAACTGTTCACGTAAAAAATACTGCATTTACGAGATGTAATTTTAATTTGAACCGGAAAATTACAGGGCCATTACCTCGTTAAATAACAGTTAATTTTTTATTTTGATTTCATTTTTAATTACGTGAAGTGCACAAGTGAATATAGTCAGAACCCGAGTATTTAGTAGGAGGAAACGGTTCATCTGTCCGATCGAAGGCATGTACAAACAACATACTCACTTCAAATAATTGAATAAAAAATATTGGATTCGAAATTCTGAGAAATGAGATGAACAAGTTTTTCTGTCAATATTTGGAACACGTCATTTAATACCGATAAAAAAAACAAACGAGCTTAAAATTGTGTTAATTGTAGTGGGGTCGTCTGCCTCCGTAGTGTAATGGTCAGCACGCTCGGCTAGCGTTCTGGAGGTCCTGGGTTCGATTCCCAGGGGGAGTCAATTAAATATAAGTGATTTTTTCACTCTAATATTTATTCAATATTACCCTGGACTGGTACCTGAAGCGGAGAGCTAATCACTTTTCCTTCCTGTGTTAGCGATCAATATAACACTGTGTTTGTATGATACAGTGCCCTATGCACCATTGGGGTGCTGATAAAGGTTTGAATTGAATTGAATTAAAAATTGTAGTGGGGAACTCTTATCTGCTCCAAAAGGTGCATAGGGCACTCCATCACATTGACGCAATGTTGTATTGATCGTTAATTACATAAAAGCGAGGTAATTAATCATTCACTTCAGGTGTTCTGGACAGTATTAAATAAATATTGGTGTGAAAATTCAATCGTAATTTAAAAAAATGTCATGTCAACATAGATGAAGAAGAATATGTAAGTCTGGGTATTTACAGAACTTAAGACTGTTCGTAGGCTGGTTAAGTGATCACTTTACACACTTGCAACTTTTACCATTATACCCTTGATTAACAACCACAATAGCAGTTTTTTTAAACTTATTTATACATCATTAATTTCATGACACATGATACACAAATGGTGAATGTGGCACGTACGTAAAATGATAACTTAACCAGCCTTTGACAGGTCATAAGCCCTGTTTGTACACAGACTTAAAATAAACGTAGTATATCAAAACTGTTTTTTGCGTTAAGAGCTTTGAAACGGGCGATGTAATTTATCTTATTGAAAGACAGAAAATTCAATGAGAAGATAAAGCACAATAGCAAGGGCGACATTTAACGATCAATCGCCAAATAGAGAGAAAAAGCTGTTGATAAAGCTAGACTTAACGTTGGAAGTTAGGAATGGAAAGTCTAGCAATGGAGGGAAAATAAAAGCACATATACCAAAAGCTGAGTGGAAGTAAGCATGTTAGCTTATTATCTATGTATGGATGTAATATAATAATTATTTACAGCATTTTGAGTGTGTCCAAATACTTGTTCACAAAATCTAAATTATCTCAAATTACAGGAGTTATTTTCATATTATTTTTTGACATCTCATCAAAGATGAAGAAGAATATGGAAGTCTAGGCATTTACGGATTCGGACCTCACATACTAATGAAAGAGTTTCTGTTTGATAAAAAGCTTCTTGTTATCTCACCAATAGACGTCTCTAGTGAAGTTCTAGTGATTCAAGAATAATGTTTTAAAATTGGTTTATATATATATATATATATAGAACTTCCAAGAATTTGAGTAGTGTGGTTGTCAATAATGGGTAGAATTGCTGAATGTTACACGTGTGTAAAGTGATCACTTAGACCAGCCTTTGGCAGTCGTCAGTCTCATAAATGCCCAGACTTTCATATTCTTCTTCATATTTGATGAGATGTGAAAAAAATGTTGGAATTATTTTTTTTTCTTGACTTTTTTTGTGATTTATTTTTAGTGTATTTTATTTTTCTACCTCAATGAATAAACCTTGTTTTTCAAACAAAAACAGAATAATTTAGCGGATGAAACAATGAGTTATATTTATGCTTGGAGGTAACCCGTTTCATTTTTTTTAATTCACAAACTATGCAAGTTTAGCTATGTTTACAAACCTTTTGTTCCTTACCCGGAGTCACTTGGTTTAGTTCACCTTTAGAATTGAGGATTCAAGAATACCATGTGACGTTTTGACACTTTGCATTTTTTAAGTGCAACGGAAATCTAGAACCTGTTTTGGTCCCGCACAAAACTGAGGGTTAAATAATGTTACCCTTAATTAGATGCACGCATATCTCGGTTCGTTCACATTAACGGACGTAAAAGTAGCATTTAGTTTACGTTTGGGCACATTCACCTTTCTAAGAACTCTGTATTTTGTGTGGTGAAAATTAAATTACTGTCGAAGTGTAAATGATGGAAATATCTTGTTTAAATTGAATTAAATGATTTAAATCTTTCTACCCCGAAACAGTCATTAATGAAAATTATGCGTACTTCAAGATTTAAAAAATCCAAGTATACAAATAATATTATATTCCGAATTCATCAAAACTTCTCATCTTATTTAATAAAAAAATTAAAAATCAAGACGATTATTAGGGTGACTTTATTAATGGATTATTAAGTTCTCCACCCTTAATAAAAAAACGTTTAAAAATAATTTTTTACCTAATTTTTATTTATATTTTATTTTATACATTTATCTTAATATCTTTTCTTATTCGCGTTTCGATGCATTCAGCCGCATTATAAAAAACAGTTTACTTGATATTGATGCTGGATCATTCGAAACACGTGTCAAAAATGATTTGAAAAATCAATTTAAATTTATTTGAAAACGGATAGAAGTGTCTACCCAATCAATTAATGCAATTTCACAAAATTTGGTTGATATTTATAAGATCTTTTGGCCTTATTTTTAAATTAATGAAGCTACTTTTATTTATATCTTGAGTATTATTAATAATATTTTTTTAAAAAACTGATCCAATCGTGTACTATAAAAATAGATACTGTATATAACAGGTTATATTCCTTTAGTGTGAAATTTTGATATTCTACTAAGGAAAAAGCAAATATCAGTGACATGTTTCCATTAAATTCTCTCAAATCCATCAAAGTAAAATATTTCCGATCAATGACATCGATGTCATTCGATTCCGATGCATTTCTGTATTATTTGTTTGCGGTATTCAATAAGGGATGCAGTGCGCAGTTTTTGCTCAAAAAGTTGTATGAGGTTACACAACACAGCGCTCCGCTGGGAACAACCATCAACAATGGCCTGTACACCGCGAGACGGTTGCTCGTATTTCGTTTAACATTTGAAACAAGTAAAACCTGATTTTAGAGATTTAGAATGAACTGAGACGTCATTCAAGGAGTTCTCAGTAGTCCTCAAACATTTATTATTATAGTCCATTATATTAATCAAGTGACATTTTATTAAATTTAAGTTTTACTTGGTAAATACCACTATTTATTAATATCTATTGTGGCACGTGTTTCGATTAAGGCCCAGATCTCAAGCGTTTAAATCAGAATGCGCAAAGCCGCGCTCAGGCCTCGACGGGTTCTTATGGTCGATTTTTGTAAATAATAATAATTTATATTGGATACATTTTTTTAGAATATATTGAATGTAAAGAAAAAATATTTTTATATTTATTTTTTAATTCGTTACTTTTTTGTAACTCTTTTCTTTTCAAAACAATATAATTATTTCGAAAAAAAAAACTTTTTTTTTGAATGCCAAAATGATGTTTAAAAAAATTATACGTAAAATATTATCTGGATTTAGAGAAAATAAAGTTGCGATTTGACAGTAACTTCAAAATTATGCGAAAGTTTTTTTGGTTTCTTTGTTTTTTTGGTTAAGGAATAACCCGCAAAGTCTCTACTGCCACTAATTTCAGTAAAACTAAAGGATAACAAATTTTTATTGTAATACAATAAATATAACATTTTGAGAACCACTTGAATAGCACGGATTTTTAAATCAGTGCAAAGAAGTTTCAATGATTTCTTGCACTGGGTGGTAACGTCATTGCATATTGATAGGAGTTTGTAAAAAAGGCTACTACATTGAAACATTTACTAAAAACATGCAGTTATTTTGTTCTGTCACACCTCAAAGTCCATAATACCTTTTAGAGAATATTTTTAATGAAATAATTGTTTTTTTTTGTAAAAATCAACAGTAAATAATTGGAAACTACGATTCCATTGTATAATACTATGAAATTTTTGCAATGTTTTCATCAAATGTTGGGGTACTCGGAGTACCTTACCTCTAGTCTAAGCTAACATAAAAATTAAAAACTTGTATAATACCACTTAATGAGTTTTATTTCACTACATACGACTAGTTTCGAAAACAAACACAAATGAATAAAGTGATCGTGTACTGCGTCCATTTGATGCTGTCCTCCATTGAGTGTGAATAAGGAAAAAAAATCAAGTTACTTTAAGCAAGTACGAAAAATCCATAGTAAACGATTAACTATTTCACAAAAATGTTTATGTTAAAAAGCACAAAAATAAATTAGAAATTATACTACATAAAAATCAAGGCCACTAATTTCATCCCGCACGTATTTTTATACACCTGTACGCGTTATCAAAATCTAAATCACTTTCATAAATTGAGATAAATTCTGTAGTTAGATTATTTTAAACGAAAACATTTCTTCTTTTTTATAACACCTCGGCCGCAATTTCGGTAATTGCTTCCAATACTTTTATAATTAATGAATATTATAAAATTATATATCGTTTAAATACTGTTCGTACCGCCGATGATGAAGACATCAAAATACGTAAGCATATATAAAGTCTTACAAGATACCCGCAAAGTACTTATAGCATTAATTATGCCTAATATTAGCAAATTTGACGCAAAAGTGGAGATAATAACGTCAATTTACATTTATTCAAATATGTTTTTGAATTATTATAATGCCAAAGTTTAAAGCGCCATCAAGTTTGAAGTATAATATAAATTAGCATATGTGTATTAGTATAATTTTTTTCAATACATTTACAAATAATTTTCAATCTATTGAATTACATAAAATATAATTATAAAATTGAATTATACATTTTTTTTATAAATAAAACCTGTCAAATAAAAATACTTGGTATTAATTTTTATAACTGACCACTGAGGTTTTGCGTTAGAAGACATTTTTAGAATAGTAACTCGTATAATCAAATTGCTGCTTAAATACTCATACAATATAATTAACATAGAAAAATTCCAACCCTCATCCCCACCCTATGCGCCATTGGGTGCGGATAAGGGTTTAAATAATATACATAGATTTAAGAAGCGGATATAGCTATGATTGGATCAGAATTTAAGACAGAATATAGGGATGTAAAAGAAATAAAGCATATCTGCATAGGAAAAATAGTAAATAAAAATAAAAACTCTGCCTCCCAGTATAGGAAAGCATTGCGGTGGTTAGTTTAGTTTAGATTATTTAAAAATAGAGTATTATTTGTTATATTCTCTTTTGAAAAATTACCCACAACTATTCTTATAAGAATCAGGACATATTTTAAAATATTATCATAACTTCTTTATACAGCCTGCAGCTTAGTAATTAGAGGTCCTGATGTCACATTATGCACAAGGGTTGAGGTTCGTAGCCCGCAGCGGCTGTACGCGCTGATTACAGATCTGCGCGATAAAACACATAAAATTTGGCGAAATTTCTTGGATTTAGGAGCTATAAAAAGCAGCCCCTGCTATTAGGATATGACAAATATATGTATGTTTATAGTATACATAATACGTATAGCGATTCGTTCCTTGTGTAAATTTAAAAATCGTTGTTCTTCAAACGAATACAATATTGTTTTTATAATAAGATATTTCGTTATTTTACTTGTAATCTCAGTTGATGCATTGTATTTTTTGCATTGCTTGACAGTATGAAAATTCTTCTATATAAAACAATAGTCCGACAAAACAAACAAATCATACAGATATTTTGAATAATATGTTAACCTTATGATAACCAGTTTACCTTAATGTGGAAATGGTAAATAAAGTGGAAATGGGGGTAGATCCCATGTAAGAAATAAGTATTCAAACGGTAACAAAACATTCAAAAAGCTAATATTTTACCAATTTATGGTGACTTTAAGTGACTGCAAATCAATTAATAAAACTAAAATTGGGAATCACCAATGTATGTAATTATGTGATACAAACATGTCATAAAATTAATTTAAAAAAATATTAACGGATATATATTGTCATTTTTTCAATGCGTAGACCTGAGTTTGACTGAATTTCTTGAAAAAATCCTATCGATTGGTAATATTATGTAATGCTTCAATTTTGAATGTGTTGCTGTGTGTTCGGTGGGATTGGTAGGTAATACTCTATTATAAGCTGCTCTCCTGTGATCAAACGCTCAATTCTGACCTCTAATGTGAACAAATATACCGTTTGAAGCTGGTGATTGAACAAAAGTGGCCAGCATTGGTGAATTGGAGGAGAATCGTGTTTCATCAGGACAACGCCAAGCCGCACAAATTTTTGATGACGCGCTAGAAGCTCCGGAAGATCGGATAGAAAGTTCTTATGCATCCACCGGATTAAGTCCGGATCTGGCACCAAGTGACTACCACCTATTTCTGTCTTAGGATAAGGAGATGAGGGTCTATGAAAAGGGTATTATGAAGTAAGGTTCTCGTTTGAAACAAATTATCAAAAAGAACGGTGCATATTTGACTTAAATATGAATACGGATGAATGTAACACTTTTGAAACAAAGCGAAAAATACGAAATTCCTTTTTCCCCAACCCAATAAACTTTATAAACTTTCAATTATAAATTTTGAATTAGAGTTTGGAAACAAGTTAGTGTCTTTCGTGAGTAAATGTAATGTCTTTCCTCGAAGTTTTATTAATTTAGATTGGCGGTTATATCGTTTATTGCGTTTTAATTCCGCGAGATTTAGAAATGCAACAGGATATTTGAATGTTCAGGAATCACGCACACCCTTGCGCTATCCAACATTACGTATTATAATTTTATCACTCGTAATTATTATATTTTTAGCTGCTTAGCGCTACTCCGGAATCATTACTCCGTGATTTCGAGTGAAATGGTTAAATTTCAACGAAGCCTACCTAACTATTTAAGTGTATCTTAATTAAGAAGCACTTAAGTAATTATGAGGGATAAGCACGTTTTCAGATTCGCTATAATGGATCAGGCTGTGTATAAGCTGGTAGCAAAAATCTTTTCATATTTGTTGCAATATTTTAGTCCTATTATGATTAATTATTTTAAAACGTCAATCAGATTTGTAATGTACGACTAGATTTTGTGATGATATTAGATATTAGATATCATTCAGATATTAGACTAGATATTGTGATGATATAAGTTCTTAGATATCATTCAGATATTAGACTAGATATTGTGATGATATTAGATATTAGATATCATTCAGACATTAGACTAGGTATTGTGATGATTTAAGTTATTAGATATGTAGATTTAGATTCAGTTACGAATTGTTAAAAACATTGCTTGGCTGAAGGTACCTGAAACGATTGATTACCTTTCGTTTATGTAAGTAACTATCGCGATAACACTGCGTCAGTACTATGAAGTGTTCTAGTATATATACTATATACTATACACTATTTGTTAAGGACAAAGACGAAACTAAGAAAAATAAAAGTGAATGTCTTGAAAACATACCATTTTTACCGAATGTGTAAAAAATATTTGTTTTTTTTCCACACTTTAGACATGTTAGGACTTTTTTTAAGGTAAAACATTGAACCATTTTTGTTTCTCGCAGATAAATTGTTGTTTTCCCACAAAATGAGAGTTTTAACAAACTACCGACATACATAATGCTGTGATGTTTTCATAAGTTATCTTTTTTGATTTATTTCATACGAGTATAGGTTATACACAAAAATTAATTATAATTAAAAATACAAAAGAGATGACAGATAAATTCAATTTGTCCACTTTTGTATATTTCCAAATAAATTCAGATCTTTGACTCATATCTAATTTTAGCTTTATAATTTTTTGACATCTCATCAAAGATGAAGAAGAATATGGAAGTCTGGGCATTTACGGGGCTTACGACCGTCATAGGCTGGTTTAAGTGATCACTTTACACACGTGTAACATTTACCAATTCTACCCATTATTGACAACCACACTACTCAAATTCTTGAAAGTTCTTTATATATGAACCAATTTAGAAACCTTGTTCTTGAATCACTAGAACTTCACTAGAGACATCTATTGGTGAGATGTAAAGAAACTTTTTTACTAAGCAGAAACTCTTATATTAGTATGTGAGATCCGAATCCTGGATTATAATCACACACATGAGAAACGCCAGAAAATACCATTTTCATTTTTTATTATTAAGCTTATAATTTGACCAGATAATTTATTTACAACATTTTGAGTGTGTCCAAATACTTGTTCACAAAATCTGGATTATCTCCAATTACAGGAGTTATTTTCACATTATTTTTTGAGATCTCATCAAAGATGAAGAAGAATATGGAAGCCTGGACATTTAGCTTCATTGTTTAAAAAACTCGATTTATTGAAATATTGTATAGTTGTTGTATGTATATTTTAATAACAAGTTCTAAACATAAAAAAAAGGTTTCGAAAAATGTTTTCATACACTTTTAGAATATAAAATTGTTGAAACTCTTCTAATCAATGCACAATTATTTATCTTTAGCCATTATTTTAAATTTATTATGATAATTTAATAACACTTTAACCAATAATTCTATATGGATCACGCAGTAAGTAACAATAATTGAGTGAAATTTTCAAACGCTGATGTATTTAAATTAGCATTTCAAATTTACATCATATATTTAAATTTTGTATAATGTTCTCTTAGTGTAAAGGCTGATATTACTCGTTAATCGTCAACGGTAGCGGAAAATTGATGATTTGAAACTACAATTTGAAGCAAAATTTTGAAGGCATATCTTTTATAACTGCTGTGTCAGCTTATATAAAACGTAAATAATAAATAAAGAATACTTTTAAGCTAAAAGTAATTTAAAAATACTTTGAAAATGTTAAGGGTAGTTAATCTATCTGTATGATTATGATTATGGTAATATTTTTACAGTAGAAAACGTTTTTTTTCTTCTTCTTCATTGTTTTGTCCAATCTTGAAGTTGGTAGTCATCAGGGATGGGAGTTACTCAATGCACAATACACCTTCAATCCTTATGATACTGGGTTAAGTTGAAGTCGATGTTTAAAGATAAATATTTATTTAGTCAGTCTAATTTTCAGTATGTCCTCTTGTACACACTCAATCGTTCCTGTATCTACCAGCATCCCACGATTCCTCTTCCCAAAACTCGTCAAAAATTTGGATTAATGTTTTGTACTGAGATTTCTAAGAAGACTTGCTTTTAGTTTGTAAAACACCAAAAATAAAACTTTTCCCAATTTTATTTTAATTCGCCAGAGACCAAGTTTCATCGAACGATGAAACTTGATCACTGGTCGAATAAAATGTACGTACCAAAAGCTATACATGTAGTTTGTTTCGTTATTACAATTTATTCCTTGGTTGTATTTCAGTGTCCATGTTTCGCCTCATAAAGTACAATGGATATTCCCACAGATTTTTTTACTACTAGGTTTAAAAAAAAACTTTCATTTTAAAACTAAAAAAAGCTTCTTTACGATCAATAGGTCGGGTTGTAGTAGCGTGATTAGTGTCACGGACTCTCAAGTCAGAGTTTATAGGTTTGAATCCACTCTACCAAAAATTGATATCTATTTCTGGTAATGAGCTGCTTAGGCTCACTGAAATAGTATGAAAGTGAAATATTTGTGTATATAATAAGAACACAAATATTTCTCTTTTTTATTTAATAAAATAATAAAAATATGGATGTTAGTTGATAACTATAAATTTTAAGTACTGTTTTTAAGAAACGCGTCAAATAATTTTTATTTTCATACATGATTTTTATCGATTATATAGTATGTATGTAGGTACATTCATTCCATCAAGGTGCATCAACAAGATGTGGGGTCAATGATTTCAATACGTTTATGAGGGTAAAAGGTGTTCAAACATAACCGTGGATGCAACCCTTTCCGAGTTTGACGTATAGATTAAACTTCAATAGTATAACCTTCTATTTGCCGTGCGCTATTAGTGGAGGAGGATCTAGAAACATCTTGTGCTGAACGGAAATGAAAAGGTGTATCGAATATTTGATATCTTTTAAAGTAATAATATTATATTACATTGATAATGGCATCGACAGATATCATTGTAATATTTTCCTGTGTGTTTATTTTAAACTGTTTAAAAATCACTTCCACAGCTGTCGATTACATTTTAAACTTTTACAACAACACAAAAAACTGATTTATTATTTTTGGATTCGGCATTTATTTAGTGGAATAACATGTTTATTATTTAAAAAATTATACACATACATAAAACCACTTATTGAGTTTTATTTCATTATGCACGACCAGTTAAAAATTTGCAGTTGTTTTCATCAACAGGTGAAGATAACAATATTGTTATGACCTGTTAACTATGACAACTTTAGTTTTTGAAACTAGTCGGGTTTAATGAAATAAAACTCAAAGAGTGGTACTATACGAGTTTAAACTTTAAAGTAAAATAGTAAAAAAAAACTATCAATATGCTTTTCATATCCATACTCAATAGTGATTTACTTCGAAATAATTCAGCGTTGTCCGTTCTATAAATTTTCTCCTTTTCACCCCAATTCTTACCTAATGGTACAAAGGACATAGCTTCTAATTGATATTGATTGTTAATTATATGATGGCATGGTGATCTTTAATATTAAATAAGTATTAGAGTAAATAAAAACTTACATTTATTTTAACCGTCTTGAGAATCGAACACAGGACCTCCAGCATTGTAGTCTAACGCTGTAGCCAAACACTATTTTTACTTCATCAATGCGTGAAGGTTATGTAATTTACTTCACGACTTACGATTTTGTACTCGTAATAATCATTTCCTCATTAGGAGAACTATAGGCTCTAGAGGTCTATAATTGACTGAGGTTACATGAGTTATAAAGTTTTGCAAAGTTTATTCCTATAATTGTCTAAAATCAAAAGGTTTTTTAATCGTTGGGGCGTTGAGAATCGATATATCAACTGGTATAATTTGTCGTCGAAATACCGAATATAACGCCAGTGTACTTTAGCGATCGAGCTGGGTCAAGTTGTGCCGCAGCGTGCTCGTTTCTATTCGTTCCTATTCGTTATAAGCAAATTTCACTCACTATTAGTGTAAAAAAGAAACACGTTATTAAAAAGAAAACAATTGCTTTCGGCATTCATTTTAAAATGCATAATTTTTGTATAAAAATCTTCAGTAATTTTAGCTTACATTTCAAAAAAATTATATGTATGCTAAATATGTATGTGTATGTATGTATGACTTAAACGGTAGGAAACTTATTATAAAAACTCAAGGGGTAATTCGCAGAATGCAAATTCAGAAGCGAACGACCGTGCAAGAGGTTTATTAATAACAGATTTTTTTTACTAATATTTTTCAAACCCGTATATTTATTTCGCAGAAAAACTAATTTTTCAATACGAAAACATCATTTGTTGGGCCTTAATTATTCGTAGATTTTAATTATTTTTATGCAGCAATGTTGACAATGCTATTATTTCTTGAAACGATTGCATCCAGTCAACCTTAAAATATAGAGAGTTGACCCGCAATTTTCTTCATTTTTCGAGAGTTGATATTTACCCTGAAATTAAGTTTTTAAACTACTTATTAAAAAAAAGTTAAGTGTACTTATTAAAGTGTATGGAGTAATCTTGAATCTTGTTGAAGTCGTCAACTTTATTGGTGTAATTTATTTAAAAGTGATTCGTTTACGTAAGATAAGAAAGTGAAGAGAGTCGCGTGTCTCGAAGAGGTTTGTCAAGTATGACACGTGGCTCTAGATCGAAGGTTCTCAATCAGAGTTAAATATTCAAAGTGTAATTACACATTGTTTACATCTCAACATAGATGAAGAAGATTATGGAAGTCTGGGCATTTTTCCCAACCCTCTTAGCATAGTTAAAGTGATCACTTTACACACGTTTATTACATTCACTAATTCTACCTATGATTGACGACTACACTACTCAATTTTTGGAACCTCTAGATGTATTGATCAAACTCTTGACACAGTTCATGTGAGTTCACTACCGACATCTATGTTGGAATAGGGAAAGCTTTTATTAAGCAAAGGCTCTTTCTATTAGTACGTGAGGTCCGAATCTTGGATTAAATTTACATACTTGATATATTGATGTATAAAAATAACTCAAAGCGGAAATGATCCAGATTTGTGAACAAGTATTTGGAAACACTTAAAATGTTGAACATAATACGAGTATGTTAGTCTGAGAAACTAAAAGTGAAGATAAAATACCAATGCACATTCAAAACCTTTGCATATATATATAAAAGTAAACAATGATCTAAAAAATAACAATGAACAATGGTTAATTAATATAGTGATTTAAAATACTGTTTTTTTTCACATCATACCAGTATATGACATTTTACAAACCAAATTGCACGTTTTAGACAACAAATTGGAAGTTTTATTGCATTTTATTGAAAAAATTTTTTTTTTTGAAAATGAATAGAAATGGAAGAGTACTGAAATATTCGAAAATAAGAAAAGCAAAAATGTTTGTGAAGTAAATATTAGTATATATATATAAGTATATATAAGTATATATATATATATATATATATATACATATATATATTTTTTTTTTTATATATATGTATATATATATATATATATAAATATATAAATATATATATATATATATATATATATATATATATATATATATATATATATATATATATATATATATATATATATATATATATATATATATATATATATATATATATATATATATATATATATATATATATATATATATATATATATATATATATATATATATATATATATATATATATATATATATATATATATAATAGATACAAATTTAAATTTAATTACATTTACTTCGAGTATATTTTCAAATCAAATTCCGATAGAAGCCACGATTAAAAAAGGTTTGAGAAATTATGTTTCAGACCGTCAGTAATATTAGGTGGTGTTGGTAAACCAATACATTAATATGGTAGCAATATACTCTTATACTTATAAATATTGACTCCCTCTAAGGACCAAATAATCTTAAAAATTTTTGAAGGTGAAATACAATTTGTAATTTTAAAATTTTGTAAGATTAATCTTACATGATTAAACATGACATTGTTTTAGATTATTGTGTAAAATAAGTTTGGGCACTCGAAACTGAAATTAATAAAGCTTTATGTGCGTAATTAAATATTCGTCATAAATCATTGCACATTTGTAATAAATCGTTAAATATTTTTAAATATTTTAAATGATGAGTTATGTTACATCAAATTAAGGAATTATGATGAAGAACTTACGTATTTAGATGTTTTTAAACATATGAATAAGTAAAAAATATCGTAAAATACAAACGCTAGTACATGCATTTAAAATTATACAATATTAGTTATATCCTGGCGAAAATTGAAAAAAAGTGTAAACTTTTCTGTATTGATATTAATCTTCTTTCAGTAACATTCAATTCAAATGGGGATAATGGTTTATACTATAGACGGCAGAATAAATACTATCTATTACATTTACATATGTTTTGTACTTACGTTTCTTGGTGGAACTGATATTATTTTTGAAAAAAATTAAAAACTAACAACTATGTATGTGTTTAGTTTTTTTCGATATTTATTTTATTTGACCAATGACCGGGTTTCGTTCTGGTTGAAAAGAAAATTATTTCAGAAAAAAACAAACTTGTTATTTTATTATATATATATATATATATATATATATATATATATATATATATATATATATATATATATATATATATATATATATATATATATATATATATATATATATAAATATATATATATATATACATATATATATATATATATATATATATATATATATATATATATATATATATATATATATATATATATATATATATATATATATATATATATATATATATATATATATATATATATATATATATATATATATATATATATTTATATATATATATATATATAAATATATATATATATATATATATATTTATATATATATAAATATATTTATATATATATATATATATATTTATATATTTTTATATATATATATATATATATATATATATATATATATATATATATATATATATATATATATATATATATATATATATATATATATATATGTATATATATATATATATATATATATATATATATATATATATATATATATAATAAATATTTATATATAAACGTAATTTTTTTTTACTAATAACTAACCATCCCGCCTCTTCCCCGCAGCGGTAGGCAGAGAGAATAGAATGCCATACCACCCTGTCCCAAGAAATATTCTTCACCTCTTCCACATTCATACATCTCCTTATACATACCCGCCGATTATTTAGACTCCTACCATCTCTTGGCAGCTTTCAAGTATTTGACATACCTGATTGTGCAAAGTTTTTCATAAATACTGTTTGTTTATTGTATGTGTCAATTGAAGATTTAATACAAACTATACGAGAATGGAAGTTTTTTAATTCGTTCATCAATAGTACGATGACCGGAAATAGGAAATTAGAAGTAATAGCGCCAAGGTTTCTTCTTACAGTTGTAATATACGAAATGTATAATATATATGTGGGTAACAAAAAACTGCATGATAATGTCCAAATAGAACACCACAGGATATCAGGCATCTTTTGAAAACACCTAATATAAGCGTAGATTTAGCATCTTAATTGAAAATTAATAGAAACGTAATTATGAAATAATCGTCCCCACTTAGTGATGCTGCCTCGAGGCAATCTATTTCTTGGTAAAATGGCGCCTCATCAAATTACTTCCTGACATCTTCGATAACTTTTTGTAAGCGTACCTTCAGCTCATTAGGCACACAGTAGGCTATTAATTCTCAATCCTTGTGTAGAGTTTCTTGAAGCATTCTCAGCAGTGGCAAGAAAACTAATTCAAGAACTATTTTTGCAATCAAGCAGTATTGAAAAACAAATTAAAAATGTATTTTTTTAAATATATGTATTTACGAAAATTCTTATTGGGATTCCCATTTTCATAAAAATATATGAATTTTAATAAATATTTGACAAAACTATCGATTGTAATAAAAATATAAAAAGTTTTAAGAATGATACTTCTTTTAATTTAAATTAATAGCTTTAAATTCATAAAAAAAAACGTACAAAAAAAATATTATACGGAAATTCTGATTGTGGTAAATTAACTAACTAACTAACTAACCATCACGGCTCTTCCCCGCAGGGGTAGGCAGAGAGAATCGAACGACACACCACTCTGTCTTTGCAAACATTCTTTGCCTCTTCTACATTCATGCATCTCCTCATACATACTCGACGATTATTACGACTCCTGACCCGGCCGCTTTCAAGTATTTGACATTCCTGATTGAGCCAAGTTTTCCTCGGTCGTCCTCTGCTTCTTTTTCCAACTACATTCGCCTCATAAATTTGTTAAACCGATTTTTCTTCACTCATACGCTCCACATGTCCAAACCATCTCAGCACACATTTCTTAATTTTATCGATAATGCTTATCTCAGCCTTACATTCTTTCCTTATTTCATCATTCGAACATCTGTCAAACATCGTTTTGCCACACATTCGTCTGAGGGATCGCATTTCGCATTTATGGTAAATTGTGGTAAATTATATAAGTATTTTGGTAAATTATATAAGTAAATTATTAGAGAAGTATTGCTTTTTTATTATAATAGTTTTCAAAATAATTTTAATTTTTAAAAAAAAGAATAATTCTTTTTTAAAATAAATAATATACAAAAACTCCGAATGTGATCAATTAAATACAAATGTAAGAATGTTTGATGAATAATATTTCTTATAATCTATAATTTATATTTATATAGCTCCATTTTCATAAAAATCAAACGTAGTAGACCTTCAATAATTAACAGAAATGAGAGTTTTCAGAATTTATCTTATTATATTTAACAAAAAGCTTTTTTTGGTGTTGCTGAAATATGGAATAAAATTGAAAAGAAAATGAAATTCGTTTATTATTCTTACCTATGTGGCCCTTATAAGCCATAAATTTGACGAATTGCATTCTGTTGCAAAACTCGGTATCATTGAACTTGTTTCAGAATGTCCCAGTTGTCTGATAGAGAATAAAAACTGGCGAGTAACACACATACGTCAACATTACTTCATGCGGGCGCTTTAAACCCATAGAACCGCGCACATTACTTGCACAAATTCGAATTGAATGCATTTCGAATCGCGCATTGTTTTCTCGGCCCATACAAATAGTCCTTGTGGAAGCCATCAGAAAATGGAAAATTTATGCACTCTGTCAGGTTTTTGTGGCCGGTCTTTGTAGAGTGGCCAAAGTTAAAAATGATATTCTGTCTTGTACAAATATTTCCGACAGGGACAATGGCCGTCATTACACGCCGGGAATTCAACGCACACACAATAACGAGCGTAACGCATTTCTAATTGTCTCTGGACATTCTGAATGCCCCTAGAAGTGTGCTCGAGTTTCCTGGAGTACCACAAAAGCACAGCGGTGGACGTGGCACTGAATGAGTACTAGACAAAAAGCTGGGCGTTAGAACCGAGCCGATAACGCGTCATCTTCCCCTGGTGACAATAAGCTCCCATGTTAAACATTACTCCCACATTTGGTCAAATCAAATCTCTCGCTGGGAAGCGACAATATCCGATTGTCGCGTAGACTCTTTATGCGCCAAGTGGCCTATTATGGTGGAGGCGTGAATGTTCTTCGTCCACAATAGGCCGTACCGCTGGCTCTATTTGTACCTATCTGCTGAACCGGCTGAAACAAACAATCCGATCACTAGAAGCTCCTTACAGCGGAGGTGTTAAGATCATTGAAGCCGGTGTTTAGCGCCCCGGGGAACTAGGTTCAGCAAAACGCCTTTCAGTATAGAATTTGCTGTAAAATGCAACCCGTATATCTATAACAAAATGTTCATTACTTATACCAGGTATCTGAAAGATAGTAGTTCTCAGATTAAGTATCTTGTACCGCCGCTATGTTTCTTCCATTTAAGTTTCTATGGCAGGGAAATTATTACAATGATATCATCGTGAATTTTAAGTGGGCTTAATCATACAGTTAAAAATTTAAGTCCACAAGTTTAAGTAAATAGGAATGCTTATAGTAAGGGTTATATATATTTTTTTACTAATCTACTTTAACTTGAATATTTATGAGAGATAAATAAATATAATATAGTTAACATAGTTAAAATAATATAAATAAATATAAAAAAGATAAATAAAAAATTGAATAATATACGAACGTGTTAATTTCTTCTTCAAATTGAAGCATTGTCTAAAAAAGTTTTAAAATAAATATTTATGATACTTTGAAGATAAAAGATTGACTTTAAATTAAACGAATTAAATGGTAACATCTTCTTCATATAGTATTATTAAACAGTGAAGTAAACTTATTTCAAAGTTAATGAGATTTTACACAAAAATTAAACATATATATATATATATATATATATATATATATATATATATATATATATATATATATATATATATATATATATATATATATATATATATAAAGGCTTTATTTGGTCGGTACATTCGAAGAATTTCTGTTGGATGAAAATGACGATAACAATAAATATTAGATTTCAGTTATCATTGAAAATAAGACGTGTGTCAGGACTTGAGATAACCGTTTAAGTAAATATGATAGAGAACTGTGTAAGTAATTTTAGAAAAATAAAGATAACCTACTGAGTACACAAGGCAGTACTTCGGTTGGCACACTTGTTTGATAAGTGGCGTTATAAAATATAATACAATCACGTCAATAAAATAATATAATAACTGTCATACCAAATACATCGTTGAATATTTCTTAAATTTTTTTCATTCATAATATTCTATATTTATGTATCGTAAATGGTGGGATAGTAAGTTTGTCATCAAATTCGAAACAAATTATTTTTAAACATCTTGAAAGTGTCCAAATACTTGTTTTTCTGGTTTTTCTCCAATTATAGGAGTTATTTCATCTCACCAATATAGGTCTCAAGTGAAATTCAAGTGATTCAACTACAATGTTTCAAAATTGAATCATATATATAGAACATTCAAGAATTTAAGTAGTGTGGTTGTCTATCATGGGTGGAGTTGGTGAATATTACACATGTGTAAAGTGATCACTTTAACCAGCCTATGGACTTAAGCCTCGTAAATGCCCATATTCTTTTTCATCTTTGTTGAGGTGTCAAAAAAATAATCGGATATCATTTTTATACTCACATAAGATTCATTATGTTGTTATATTTAAAGATTGTTTATCGATGATTTTCAAATAGATCAATTTTAAATAAATATCTCTTTTACATTACTTACCTCTTATCTGTCTTCGTAAAACCATATTGAAATTATTTTCTTTAAGTATCGCTTGTAAAACAAAATATTTTTCTATCTAATATAGACCCGAAAAAAGAAAAAGAAAAATTACAATTATTTGGACACATAGTAAAAAATTTAAGAATTCATTAAGATCTGAAAATAACAACTTGACGAATTTATAAGCCTTTCTTCCTTTTAGGGGAAAAGGGTTAAGGATTTTTTGAGAAAATAATGATTAAGATTTCAATAAGAGAAAAATATGTGAACTTTTTGTTAAACATTCAACATATGTTGTGATTTCATGCAGTAAGTTAATAAGCATTTATTAAAAAACCTTACAGTGATTGAATATTGCCTGGATTATAATAACTAGATTTTGATGTTTATTGTGAATCATTTGTATGGTAGTCACATAAACAGATTTTTACAATCGCAGAAAAAACAGAAAATAATCACATTGTATCTATATAATATTATCAAGAAACCAAAATATTTCACAATATTGAATACAAATATCAAAAGTTGTGCTTTCAATTGAAAATTCCAATGCATTGTTGTTAAGATTGAATCATCAAATGAATCTTATACCTGTCATTGCTATCAAATCACATACGAAGGATATATTAAAGACTTACGTATTTGATATGAGAAACATATGAAAGGAAATATGAAAGATTCGCAGACCTATTTTTACGGGGCTAAGCCAAAGTACGATTCGAAAATCACACGCCTTCACAATCAACCACAAAGATTCTCATCGCATCAGAAATCCTGCAATCGAAATATTTTTACTGAAATTGGCATTCTCAGAGAGAGATAAGACTTTGGGTTTTAGATTAAGTAACTTAGCTAGGCGACAAAATTTTCACAGAGGCGACGATGCGAACATACTTCTGTCACCTTGCCGATTGTTCGGGATCTGGCATTGATAGTTGGAGTGGATAACAAAAGGTCCTTTGTTGCTAATAATGGTTCCGTGGTATGAAGAATAGTGCAGTAATTGCATTGATCCTCTGCGAGGCGTGATCTCTGGTTTTATTCTGCATGGGACTCTTTGAAACCGCCAAGAATAATATATTGTAGAATGTACGTCTCGGACAAGCTCATATTTTTTTCATCTTGAGAAATTAAATAATATCCCCCAAATAATTTCAACGTAGGTGATCTAAAATTACACTTTTTGCCTAAAATAAGTAGAAGATGCACTTATAAAAAAGTTATCCGTTTTCCAATAAAATTTTACATGGTTAATACCACTATTATATTATGTTATATTATGACTCGTGTTTTGATACATAACGCATCATTATCAAATACCGTTTTATGTGAATCTTAATCTAAATTTTAGATTTGTATCCTTAGGACGTTGAAGGATGCTACTAAAAAGTGATTCTCAAATCGATTCTTAAAAAAAATGAATGGGTAATATTTAAGCATAGTATTATTTATGTAGAAAAAATTATAAACTGATAATTAATATATAATAGAACAACCGTTTTTTTTGCTCATATTTATAATACGAATAGAAAATAAAATGATATATTTTATTAAATAAACTTATTGACAGAACATATACATATTGGTAGGCTAATAGCTTAGAAGCAATATCTTTCAAGCAACGAAAAATAAGAAAGTGTCAATTTGTCAAAGTTCATACCTTGTACAGCCGTTTGAAGTTAACGGGCAGTATAGATTCCTTAACCGAGACGAAACAATTTATGAGAAGGTAATATTGAAGTCAGCCTCCGCAGTATTTGTTAAGGGGTTGGCTTTCATGGCAGAAATCCTGGATTCGATTCCCAAGAGGTAAAAATAAATTTTAGAGACTTTTTTCATTAAAATTTATTGAAAATTTCAACGGATAATTTTCCATCACATAATGAACGATCAAGATAACGCTACATTTTTGATAAGATGCACTGTCTAATACATGATCGGGTGCGGATAAGTTTTACATACAAAGTATAAAAAATTGGGAACCTACTGTCACACGACCTATCATCGGCTGGTTTTAGTTATCTTTTTTCCCCTGTCCTAACCTTAGACTTCTTTAATTACTTTTGCTTACGTTTGTTTAAAACAGATCTTACAAAGTTTTACGAAATAAAATAAACCAAGAAATAAATTAAGACATAACAATTAAATTTTAGAAGTAAATGTCTTTTTGACAATAACGCAATAAGCTTTTACGAATCCATTAAAATACGCATCGTAAAAGTATTCAACAGTATTGATTATCTTTTTATGTAGACATTGATTACCTAGATATTTAGTTATATATTTTGGTACCTTTAGTGTATGGTTACGGTTCGGTTAGACTTGTTGTCTAGAAATAGCTTGTTACTGTGATTTCTGAATGAAATCAAGAAGATTACACAGTAAATCCTGAAGTATAAAGGCGGACAATGAAGGGATTCAGGTAAAATCCGTAAATTATTTCGCTTTTTCCTTGGCTTCTTTATTTGTGTTCTTTGCAGGGACGAATTGCAAAATAAATAAACATTTTTATTAAGAATTTAGTAAACATCAGTATAGTATAAAAATGTTTCCTAAAGTATAAATTTATTATCTATTGTGTTTTAAATGATTACTTAAAACAATAAGTACTTTTGTTAGTATTTTTTAATGTGTCTAAGTGTAATGGCTTTACATCCCTAACAAACCTTGGCTAGATGTGCCAGATGCGACCAATTTTGCCAGACAATCTGAGGCTTTAAAGGAAAATAAACCTAAGACTATACATTTTTGTCTTAAAATAAACAACGTGTTATAAATCACAGCGAAACTCTCATGAGGTAGTATTTAACGAAAATAATGCTATGTATATAAACCATCAAAAATCATATTTATTTTAATCTTTACATTATTTATTTCACAAATAACCTATAATTTATAAAGTACTAATTGTACCAAGATGAATTGTTTTGAAAAAAAATGTAATGTCTCAATATTCCTTATCTGTACCTTACAATAGGAAGAGCACTATATCATTGAATTTTTAAATCAGATAATATCAATCGAGTTTTTTTATTACGAAAACAATTTGAAAACTAAAAGTTTGTTTGTAAAACTTACATTTACAGCTAAAACTTCAATACTAGAAATCAAATGTGCACCTTAATGCATACTCGTATACCTTCTTTTGCCGACAAACATATGGAAAAATGTCGTTTAAATGGGTAATTTACCATTTCAACCCTGCAAGAGCCAACCCCTAAATAAAATACCTCAGCCGAACTGCGTTAGTAATTTACGACTTTTCTCAATGGAATGACAGCCTTGAACGCGGCAAATCGTAAAATATTACACCCAATGCCGTGAAGATGGACGAAAAATTTTACAGCAACCCCTAAAATTCTAGAAGTATTCAAGATAATTGATTAGTAAATCAGATACCCTAAGTTTTCTTGGTACCTTCGTATCTGAACGCTAATCAACGGTTTTTTGGCTTTTTAAAACATCAACCCTTTACAATTTTAGGTGAAATTGCTTTTCTGTGAATTGAAAAAATTCCCACATTAGTGAGTTTATTAATGAGACAGTTACTGCAGCAAATACAGAATTGCTTCTTATTATAGAAAAATCAAAATATGGAGATATCTATTTGGTACATAAAAAAGTTTTTAATATGATTTTTTTGTCAGTAAATACCATTTACATTACAAAGGTAAGTACCTACTATAAGTCATAATATTTTTGATATCTCTTCAAAGATGAAGAAGAATATGGAAGTCTGTGCATTTACGGGGCTGACGACCGTCATAGGTTAGTTTAAGTGATCACTTTACACACGTGTAACATTCACCAATTCTACCCTAAAATAACTCCTGTCATTGGAGATTATCCAGATTTGTGAACAAGTATTTGGAAAAATTCATAATGTTGTACCTACTATAAGGTTTATTTATTTTCCACAAAAGTGTTTTTACAAATTTGTATAATTTTTTGGTAAATTTGTAAAAATGTATATTTTTAATATTTTCATTGTGACCATGAAACGAATCGTTTAAAAAAAATGAGTGTGTCAGATAATTTAATAGAGGGTAAGAAGGTATATATTTTTTGAATGATCGTAAATAATAAATTACGGTGATGAGTTTTCTGTTATTTTTGAGTTATTATTCTATAACCAGCATTTAAAGAGGAATAATGGCTTATTTTGACATATTCACTTATTGTTGAGAATCTAATAAGAAAAATATTAAGTGTTCTGTCAGTGCTCTGGTTCGCAATAATTTATTTAGTGCTTTCTGGGACTGCCTTCGACGGAAGTCTTAATTATTTACCATTTTAAAGAGACTTTTCAATTTTCGCGTTCGAAATGATTTATAAATGGCCGGTTTTAAGTATTAAGTACCAATCACCAAGAGTGCCACACGCATCCAATTATTAAAGACATCCTGTGTACGTAGGAATCAATGAGAGATGGAATCTCAAAGGAGTTAAGTACTTCATTGATTATTATTTAAGATTACAAGGAACAACTTTTACCCTCTAAAATGATCGCCCTTCTTACGCGTTTTAAATCCTTTCGGCTTTTGGCACTTGGTCTGTTTGTTTTTCCAATTCCATAGTTGATGTATGAGATATTTTATCAAAGTGGATCTTCCTGATTGCGCAGCGTGTTCGATCCAAATATAACACGCTAAGGGTCTCTGTTCAAACGGAGGATTAACATCAAAACTTGATATTGAAGTATACGCTGAGTACAACTTCAACTGACTGATACAAGTTAATCCTTTATTGAATGAAGGAGCTAAGTGAAATATAGTGTTTGCAGTCATGTTTCTTATCACCAAAACCGTTGAGTAAACAAATGAATGAGATATTAATTGGCTCGAACAAAAAAGTACAAAGCAACAAACTTCCAGCTTAACCAGTTTCTGTGTATGTTTAATTACACTTTTATAAACATGCGAGAATTGATAGTACATTTTTATTAAGTGTATCCATTTAAATATGATTCGTGTGAAATCAAGACGTTTAAAATTGAAGTGCGAAATGTAAAAGTTATGGATATTCCGCACGCAAATTCTTTTCCTGTCTTTCATTTTCAACGGATTGAATACGAATTTATTTAATTAAGTCTTGTTAAATTATCAACGATGTATCTAGTAAGACAAGCTGCTTCCTTTTGGTAGGAGATTCAAATTTTAGATTGATATTTGTTTATAATCAATCCGCGAGTACGTTTGTATATGGATGTTATCTATGAAGGATAAAGAAAAAACTGTTTATATTTATTTTTTCAAACACTGTTTTTTTTATGTTTCAGGTGATATATTAATATGGTCTATTTTATAGGTGTTTAAATTGAAAAGCAGAATCTATCTTTTTTTTTACGAAAGAAGATGGAAGTCTGAGTATTCCAGGGCTTCTGGCCTGGTATTTGACTAGCTAAAGCAATCACTTTATACACTTGTGTAACGTTCACCATTCTAAACATCCTCATGTGCACTGTTGTTGGATATTATAAAATACAAGAATATGTTTTTTTTTTTACTTGAATGAGTGAAATGATCAAAATGTTAATAATATGCTTTTAAATGGTAAAAATATACATGAAAAAAATTATAATTTTTTTTAGTGGTTTAGGATAAATAATAAATATTTTTTTAAAAAAATATATGTTTCCTTTTAAAAATCTCTAGAGATTTTTAGTAGGAATATTTCTACCAAAAATGTCTAATAGTGCGTTCATGACACTCGGTCCTGTTCTGTAAATTTAATAATTTAATATGTTTACAAATATAAATATATATGTGTGTTTATTTGTTAATTTTATTTTAAGTGGTTTATTTCGTATGAAGAGTGTTCTTCAAATGATTCATTATTGTTGTTTTTTTCTATAATTATTGACAGAATTTTGGTCTGTTTAATGGCTAAACGATGCCTTTGAAATGTTTTTTAATGCCAATAAATTAATTAAAAAGCTAGTAAAGCCCAATAAATTATTGTCAATGGTTTCTTGATGTGAATTAAGCTTTGTAACAAAGGCCAGTTTACATAATATATTAGATCATTCTATGGGTCTAAGTTAAGTATCGGTAATAATGAAATATTCATGAGAACTTGACATAATTACTGCAAGATTCATTGTGTTACATCGCCGCTTTACTACTTCCATATATCAGATGAACCTAATAAGACAAGATTTCAGAGATAGGGTACTGTTGCCTTTTACCGTCCTTAAGACCGTTAAATCATTTCGACTAAATGATAGTTTCCTTTTTTTTTAAAGTTCATAGTTTTTTAAAAAAAAATAAATGATTCTAGTTTTTTTTTGTTCTTTCAATCACTATCTGCATAATAGTGTATATGGCACTACATCTGATCGACGTGATGTCAGCCTTATTTATATCTTACTCTAAACATTAGAGGAAAAATAAATAAAAATGATTTTAAAACTTTTAAAAAGGAAAAATCAAGAAAATACTTATGTATCAAATTTAATGCAAATTTCCAATTTATTATCAGGTAAGGCGTTCGACTTTGTGAATTTTGCGCAGTCAAATTACTCAAAATACGACGGTAACAGGATGTCCCTTCCCACTGCTCAGATAATGAGGAAGAGGTGTAAAAGAATGTGTCAGCGGCACCTCAGGACCGTTATAAAGTAACAAATTAATTGTATCACATATAAAAACAAGAAGAAAAAGTATTTCGGCTCATAAAGGGGCAACAATAAAAGAATAAAGAGTTCCGCTTGAGATAATCAAGGTTCGAATAAATTATTCATATTTAAGAGTAGTAAAACTTACATTTTTCATATTTTTGAATTTATATGAAAGGATAGTATCATAGCATGATTAGTAACTATATAATAAGGTATTTTTTTATTTTATACATACTTCGAATGGTTCAATAATATAATATTATACATAAATATTAAATATTATTAATAATATTAATAATATTATACATAAAAAGCATATTAAGCTTTACATATAACGTAGATTTAATGAGATGGATGCTAATAATATCAATACATACTTTTTATATTTTTTTAATGATAATTATTATCAGACACTAGATTATTTACCCTATGGATGAAAGAATAAGATATTTATATAAAAGATGTTTCAACCGAGACAAAGAATCTTGGCTGGTTTAATTGATCACTTTATACAATAGAGTAAAGTTCACAATTTGCCCATTATTTAATAACCGAATTGCCTTAATTTTTATAACATTTTTATATACACTGATGTTGGTTTCCTTTCGTATGTTAGTTATAATTTTGATAGATATGTAATGTTCGGAACGTTTTTGAAACACCAATTAGACGTAAATGGCTTCATATATAAAGCTTTTTACTCCACAAATTCTCAACTGAGTGCAGCAACGTTAGCCGCAATTCCTCGTCTATCAAATTTACAGCTAAAATGCGAAAGGAATCCAACAGCAGTGCATACAAACAATTATCAAAAATTAATGCAAAATTAATGGAAACCATGGGTGGAGTAGCGAACGTTACAGCAGTGTATAAAGTGATTACTTAGGCCAGCCAACGGCCAGAACGTTAGCACTGGATTGATCATAGTTACATCTTCTTTAGTATAAAAACGAAAGATCCTTCGTCTTACTTGCGACACTTAACACATAATATTATATATGAGTATAAAATATATACTTTTGAAGTTGATGGGTTTTGTTTTGAACAATTTCATTCAACGTATGTTTGTATGTATATTTTCATAAAAACTTAAGTTATGAGTAGCTTTGAGCTTACGCAGTTCCTATTAACTATACATAAGTATCAGAAAAGCACAATGAATTAATCTTACTTATGATCAACATATCAATCAAACAAATAATCGGAAACGCCAGTTAGTTAAATCGAAATTAAGTTAGTCAATTTGTTCAAAATACATATTTGCGTGATACGAAAAAAATCGTAAGCATCGACGCGAAGGACAATTTAAGGGTCGTTCATAAGTTTATTTATTTAGTGTGGATTTTTAACTGATATTTCCGATATTTTTACAGAAAAGGGTCGATATTTCACAGAATTGTAAACTAAGAATACAAAACACCCATTTTCTATATTAATTAATTTAAATGTATTTATTTTATTTTTCTTGTCACGGAGTAATAAAATAAAGTGTTTAGATTTAAAATTTAAGTTTTTCTATTACGACACATGTTTCGATGCATTTCGGATTATTTTTAAACACCGTGTTTGAAAATGATGCGGAATGTATCGAAACACTTGTCACAACAGATTTAATAAATAGTGGTATTTACCAAGTAAAACTTCTATAAAAAATTAATGGATATAGAAGTCCTTGCTGAATTAATTAATGAGATGAGTGTTTAGGCTTTACTGAGAGAGAACAAGAAGAAAAAAGATTAAAAAAGGAAAGAAAGCTTTACAAGTTTGCAAAAATATCATTGTGGGTAAATATAATTGTTAATCTCAGTTTTTTAAAAGATTGTTATAATAATCTTATCATTCATCGTTTACTTTGTGTAATACCACATTTATAAAAATTTAGTCGTGACTTCCGAAAAATAGACTTATTTTGTTTTATAAAAGACTTTTATGAAACAAAATATAAAAAAAAAAGAAATTTATAATTACTAAACAACGTGCTTACAGAATTAAATATTGTGTTTGATTGAATAAATTCAATATGATTGTATAATTCGTCTTATAAAATAGGGATTTAAAACGTAATACTATCTTCGACCACTTAATCACGGCTTCGGAATGGATAATAAAAGATATTGGGTGAATTGAACGCATAAATAACAAACCCCGGTTATAGGGGTGCTTCCATCCCTTGGTCTAACATTTATAGTGGCTAACCACTAACGGGTGAGTGAGATAAATTAAATGAAGAGCTTTATGTAAAAATCTTTGGCGGGATCCTTGAGTTCCTAATAGCATGTGAAGTCAGTTCAACAATGACCCAAATTGGAACATAAATTTAAAGCCTTTAATAAAGATTTTGTTGTAAAGTAAGCCATAAATGTCGCTCGATATATAAATTGTACACTGTTAGATATTATATCCATTATTATATAGCGTATCTATATATTTTTTCTTAAAATATGCTATTACACTTTTCGATATGATCCAATACAACGATATTTTTGGAATATTACGTTTGAATAAAGGTTTGAAATCTTTCGGTGCCCTATGAAAAGCAACAGAAATTCGGCAGGCGAAAAGGGACATTTTGATAATTTTTACAGCAAACTAGGTTTACGTTAAATGAATTAATGGTTGTATGAACAATGTACTTGTTAATAAAAATACATTTATTGTAATAAAAAAATACTAAAATAATAATTACAAAAAAATATGTGTGAATCTAAGTCGAAAAAAGGACATGCAATAAGTTAAAATAAAATTGGTTGGAAATAAAATATTACATATGATTTTTTTTGACATCTCATAAAGAAGAAGAAGAATATGGAAGTCTGGGCATTTACGGGGCTGATGACCGTCATAGGCTAGTTAAAGTGATCACTTTACACACGTGTAACATTCACCAATTCTACCCATTATTGACAACCACACTACTCAAATTCTTGGAAGTTCTATATATATGAACTAATTTAGAAACCTTGTTCTTGAATCACTAGAGCTTCACTAGAGACATCTATTGGTGAGATGTAAAGAAGTTTTTTTCTAAGCAGAAACTCTTATCAAAAAAATAATATGAAAATAACTCCTGTAATTGGAGATAATCCAGATTTTGTGAGAGTATTTGGACACACTCAAAATGTTGTAAAATATTACATATTTGGAAATTCTCAAAGTATGGTGTTCGGACATTTTCAATGTTTATTGTTGTCGTTCTTTTATAACTTCATCAAAGGATATCGACATTTCGTTAAAAAATGATAGTTGTTATGACCCACTCTTCTTCGTTGAAACATACTAATGTATTTATGCTAGAAAATCTCTAGATAGAAAAAAGTATTAGAGCCCGTTACCAACAGCATCATTTAAGAGAACATGTTAAATCGGATCTTTTTTATGTAAACATTAAATAAATATTCGTTTTATATTAAAACATATTTTTATATGATAAGTAATGTTACAACGAATAATTAAACACTATTTATCTAATCTCTCACTACATTTGCAATATTTAATCTCAAAAGGATTTACTAAAACAAGTCATTGAAAATGTTATATAAAAAAGCTTTCTTGTGCATAATGCAATTTACGCAATAAACTAAAAGGAAGAAAAATATCAAGCAATATATTTTTCTCTCGATATTACATACGTATATCTTTCTTCTGAGGCAGTCTTTCGTATTAATCAAAGTGTACATTAAAATGAATATAACGCAATTCTATAAGACTAAAGTAGATCTCGTTCACATAGCGACTAACCATGCGATAATTATTAGCAATCATGGAAAATGAACACATTTCACAAAAAAATCCGAAAAAGGAGATATTAGCAATTATTTTAAAGAGATTTAAAGTAACATCCAATCAACTAAAGGAAGTGAGGAAAAGGATTACGCTGAAAGTAATACATCTTGTGAAATACAAATATCCTCATCAATCAAGCGACTGTCAGCAATAATCATTGAAAGCTTTTCAAAGTACTTTGCTTACATAGTAATAAACACATAGGGGTTGCTCCCAACTGATTCATCTTCACTTAAAATAAAAAAAATACCTCTTTCAATTCGTTTCATTAATTTAAGCATATTTGTAAACATAAAAAAAATTAATGTTTTATATATCGTAGTCATACAGGAGAAAGTGGCCAAGTGCATTGTTTTACAAAAAGTGATCATTGATGATTTGATATCTTACTAGCTTAATATTGCCCTGAAATAATCTCAAAGGATTTTAAACTTGGAAGCATAATATATTGACTTGTTTAAAATTACTAACTGCATTAGTGTTCATTTTCTCGGCAGGCAAAAGTTAGTTAAATGGCCCTCCTGAACATTTTACGTTTTGGTAGTTGGTCACTTTATCCTGTACGACTACGATATATATCGATGTACCATGAATACTTTTATTTTTGTATACCATCTACGAGTATGTTCAATAATTTCTTAAATATTTTTAGAAATTCAATATTCAATTAGGACATTAATGATCTCTGATAAAATTTAAATTATACAAAAAAAAACTTTTTTTTTTATTTGTATCTTTTACAAATTTTTAAATAAAAAGTCGTTTATAGAAATATAATTTGAAATTAAATGAGTGTATTAAAATAAAATTATTTGTGAAAAAATCTTCTTGAAATAAATTTAGGTATATGTTAAATTATTAATAAAATATAAATAAGGTATTAAATCTTTTTAACAAGGCATTTATTTGAAAGCCCCGCTAAACGCAACATTGCTTAAGAAAGCTCTCAATCACGTTAGAATCGTTTGAAAAAAGCTCTTTCTTAGTTTTTTAATAACCTCATTTGTAAATAAACGTTTGGCCAAATGTGTATTTGTTTTTCTGACATATTTACTGCGAAAGCCTGCTCCTCGGTTAATTGAGGCGGCATGATTCGCCAAAAGTGATAAATCTCCCTATATTTGAAATGCAACCTCAAAATTTTTCATTTAGAGTGGTTGTGAAAAAATTATATACTGTATATTTTTCTTTATTTTATTGATTTTTATAAATTTTAAATACAAGAATTAAACGTGTTTTCAAATTTGCTAATTTAGTTATATTATGGAGATATTGTAATATTTTAATAACTTTTTCATCACATAAATTAATTAATCAAAACAAACGCTCTTAACAATTCATCTTTCAATTCGCATCCGCACCCAATGGTGCATAGGGTACTTCATCGCATTGATGCAGTGTTACCTTGATCGTTACTTGCATTAAGGCAAGGTGATTACTCCTGCGCTTCGGAGACCAGTCCAGGATAGCATTAAATAAATATTACACGACAAAATCACTAATATTGATTTTCACTCCCCCCTGGGAATCGAACCTGGGACGGTAGCTAAACATGCTAACCATCACACCACGGAGGCGGACTACTATTTGATTTGATAGTATGATTTTAATTTTAATTTGTGAATATTCGAATTTCTTGCTTTCTACTAAATTGATGATTAGAAGGCTTTTTGTTTATTTGTTTAATTCGAGGGTTGTCCGTTGCAATTTGTTTTATGGAACACTATTAGATCCAGCGCCAGAAAAAGGCGGTATAAAAATAATATCGTTATGAATTTATAATTTAGGGATGACGGCAGGTTCGTTGCAAAAAAATCTTTGATACCGTCTCAAATTGAAAAATGATACAGCAAGGTGTTTAGGGTGAAATGACTCTATTTAAAATACAGAATACACCTGTGTTTTAAAATATGTAACGAAGTAAAAAAATAGGTTGCTGAAAAGTGAGTTTGAAGACTTATAAATATTCATGAAGAACAAGATATTGGCGGTATTAAGACATATCTTATATAATCGCACATTTCCGAGAAACGATATTTTATACGTGTTTCTATATTTATTCAAATCAATCTCAATTTATAATGGATGATGTACAAATAATTGTAGTTCTCTAATTCATAATAAGTGTATTCATAACCCTTTTTTTACTGATTGTTTCTTCAAATTACGTAAAATGAACTGTTATTTATTTTTTCTAAAGCCTTAAGCGAATCCTAATGTAAAATTTCGATTTCGTTGAGCATTAATTTACATATATACTTGTACTCATCAATTTGTATCATTATACTTAAATACTTATTTACGGAAATCAAATTGTTAGCCGACCCTGAATTGAACTAACTAACTAACTAACTAACCATCACGCCGCTTCTCCGCAGGGGTAGGCAGAGAGAATAGAGCGCCACACCACTCTGTCCTTGCAAACATTCTTCGCCTCTTCCACGTTCATGCATCTCCTCATACATACCCGCCGATTGTTACGACTCCTAACCTGAACACTTTCAAGTATTTGGCATACCTGATCGTGCCATGTTTTTCTCGGTCTTCCTCTGCTTCTTTTCCCGCTAACATTCGCCTCATAAATTTGTTTTACCGTTCTTTCCTCACTCATTCGTTCTACATGTCCAAACCACCTCAACACACCTTTCTTAATTTTATCGATAATGCTTATCTCAGCTTTGCATTCCTTCCTTATTTCACTATTCGTTTATCTATCATACATCGTTTTGTCGCACATTCTTCTGAGATCGCACATTCTTCTGACCCTGAATTAACATTTTGAAAAATTAAGTTTGAATTGTACCTTAGATGAAAAAATATATACGAGTGTGTATGAAATCGATTTATAATCAGAATTAAAGATAAAACATGTTTTTGGAAGCGAATTTTTTTTTTATTAAAAAAAAGTAATTATCTGTACAGAACAATTTCAGCTAATATGAATTCTAGCAAACATTTATTGGCAAACATTATTATTTCAAACAGATGATTTTTGAGCAGAAAAATATTTTTATAATACTGAGATATTTAATATATAATTTTTTTAATTATCAAAAAGTTAATTATGGTCCTAACTTATAACATTGTAGCAGATTACATTGTTGCATGTATAATATAAATAAAAAGGGGAAATGTTGGGAAATTTAATTTCATCCAACAAGTTTTTTCACTGCTCTTTTATAAAAGCTTTTTATCATATAAAGGTTTACAGGAATGTGGTTTACAATAATACTTCGAATGAACCAAAAACAAGCGTAAAAATACGCATCTTGTAGAGTGCGTGCCATTTTTTAGCAAAAAATTCGTATGGGCATAGGACAGCTGCACTGACCACAAGCTTTTCACAAAAATGTGACAGATTGAATTTCGGCATTGTGTGAATCATCGTGGGTCCTTTGTGACAGTAGATTCCATCTTTCTCGGAAGATTCTCCTTCGAAAATAATATTGATTTCATCGACAATCGAAAAAACATTTCTTCCCGGTCAAAAATTTACACGTATTTCTACATATCGATATTTGCAATAATATTAAAAAAAAAAATTAACTTCTACTTAGTAAAAATGGTAATTACTAAGTAACATAAATTAAAATTGATAGATATTATCACACAGTGACTGTCGAATCAATTAATGAGATATATTTGTCCGCCTCTGTTGTGTAATGGTCAGCACGCTCGGCTACCGTTCTGGAGGTCCCGGGTTCGATTCCCAGGGGGGTCAAATAAATATAAGTGATTTTTTCACTGTAATATTTATTCAACATTACCCTGGACTGGTACCTGAAGCGGAGGGCTGATCACCTTTCCTTCGTGTGTAATCGATCAAGATAACACTGTGTTCATATGAAGCAGTGCCCTATGCACCATTGGGGTGCGGATAAGGGTTTTATTATTATTTTTAAAAAGCTTTTAGCTAATTTTTAATAAATGGTATAAAAAACTATATTTACTTTAATAAACTAGGCACTCAATTTCTTGTGACTATTTTTGATTGTTATGGTAACCAAAATGAAGCAATTTTAAATACAATTCTTATTTATTAGGTACTCGCTGTTTTAATTTTTCCGGTACCTATATATTTCCATATTATTTTCAGAAGCACCATAGAATGACATTATAGTAGCATCATTCAAAGCAATCTGATAGATTTCCAAGTTACACAAAGCTTCCGATGTCCATACATCGATAAAAATCATACCACAGATTCAAACAAGTGATAGAACAAGGCGTTCTTCCCTCATTGTGTATTGCGTAAACTATCGAAAGACGCTGTGGCTTTATCATTAACTTCCATCTATCGGCTTCATTGTAAAATATACTTGAAACCACTTTGTAACTATCTGGTTTATAAAAGTTCCGATATTATTTTTATACAATGGGATTAAAGGTATTGACATCAAACCATGGGTGTGAAATTTGAGGTTTTGTTATGTGATGCAGATTCCGTGATAGCGATATTGCTCGCCTCTGCGTTCACTCGTAAAATTTACATTGTGCAAATCTTATGAGAGATTTGACGATATCAAGTGAATGGCCACCCGATATTGAAAATGACAACTGAAAAAAAAAGTTTTGTATATTTATTATTTGTTGTTGCCTGCACTTTAAATACTGAAACCTATAGCACGCACTTAACAGTTCCTAGTATCTTAAAAAAAACTTTTTTTATGGTTGTAAATTGTGCCTTCAATGTTTATATGGATAAATCATAAAAAATAAAAATTAAATGAGTACTCATTTTTTTTACTAAAGTATCAATTTTATTCTTAATAACTAACTTAAGGGATCACTTGAAAGAGTAAAATCCCACACCACTCTATCTTTGCGTACATTCTTCACCTTTTCTACTACCATGCATATCCTCATACATATGCACCCGATAATTACTTCTGATCACACTATCAATAATTTTATTTACTTGATCATGCGAAGTTTTTTCGATCTTCTTGGCCTTATACATCTACAAATTCACTTTTTCTTAATTTTATAAATAAAACTAATTGCTTTTCTTGAATGTTTTTCGCAGATACTTTGTGGCACATTTTATAAACTTTTTAAAATTTAACAACTTTGTTTTAACCACTTTACTTATTTTTATTTTTTATTATTAGTACACTTTAAACAACCGGTTTCGATAAGAACCTTGTCATCATCAGCTTTTATTAAATTCTAAAACATTAAAATACTCATAGTTAATTACATTCCCTTACCAATTTTTTTTATTTAAAAACTCCTAAATATTATTTGTATTTAAAAAACTAATTGCATTACATTTTTTCTATTCGAAGATCCATCATATGTCTTTTTCTAGAACATTAAAATATGTAAGTAAAAACAATCGCATTTTGATGACACTCAGTTTACTTTCATCCTTATTTTGACAATTTCTTATTACTAGCATTAAGGTTAGAACCACGACTCTATTATGCACTGCTAATCCACACTAGATTATTGAATTTGGTCATTATTATAAAAACATGTTTATGGTATGTAGGTGCACTTTTGTCTGAACTTTTCACTCAAAATTTTAAGCCAGGATTGCATCTTCCTTTCACTCCACTCCTATATCCATCAATCTGGTTCTGAGTTCATATAAAACTGTAATTGTGTTAGTATTGCTGAATCCAATTTAATCCTTTTTATACCATTTTAGAGCGAACAGGGAGTAAAAAAAATATATAAACTTATTGAGGAAATCGTCCAAAAACTTTACAAATACTTTAAAAAATGCACAATTTAAAATGCTTATACACCTATAATATATTTACACAACTAAAGATAAATAACAGGTTTTTAAAAATAAAACGTTGGTAATTAGTTTGAATTTACAATTTGCGGATTGGTATTTTCGTAATTTGGTTCTAGGAATGAAATCGCAAAAAAAATCCCTTACAAAACTAGGAAAGCGATACCCTGGCGCGTGTTACTGTTTACATAAGGACGAAAGGATGCGTTTATGACGTCCAAAAATAAGCCCTAACAATCGGTCACTCGAAGTCTTATTATTTCGTAGAACGTCAATAGAAGGATATTCTTGTTCATTGCACGTATTGGAGTCCTTCAATGACCGAATATTGCAATATAATAGTCTCAGCCTCTTTATTCTGACCAAGATAATAAAAGCCTCCCTTAAAGCATAAAGAATATTGACTTTAAATTTAGTTCAGGTAAGTCTGTTAAAATCTCATTCTGTACAATGGTACATTATTTAGTGGTACTCGAGAAAAGCACTTGACACAAGAATCATTGTAAACGATTTTCCTTGGTTCTTTGGCTGAAAAGGCCCCAAAAATAATGTAATATTTGAAATATAAAAAAACTCATTTTTGTTATACAATTCTGGGACTCGTAAAAGTAACATAATTAAATAACGGTTTTATTTTTATAAAAACGCACTTCTAGGAGTTTCAAAATGATTTTTGAAACAATGAAAACAAGGAATAATATTTTTTTAATATCGCAAAATAGATGAAGAAGAATATGGAAGTTTAGATATTTCGGGGCTTATGACCCTCATAGACTGGTTTGAGTGATCATTTTACACACGTGTAACATTCACCAATGCAACCCATGATTGACAACCACACTACTGAAATTCTTGGAACTTCTATATATATATAGTTCAATTTCGAAACATAGTGCTTTTCACTAAAACAGATCTGTGAACAAGTATTTGGACACACTCAAAATGTTGAAAGGAATAAGAATAAATTCATTAAGACAAAAGCGAATATAAAAAAAATACCTTCAACTTTACCACAGTATTGACTTGGTACCGTTTTTAATAATTTCATGTATATTTTTTTTAAAATAAAATGAATTAAAACACCATTTACTGATTATAAATATTATTTGCCTTACATACATTATTAAACTGTATCAAAAATAGCAAATGAACATGATATATAAAATAATATTTTATTTACAAGGCCAAATAGCTGTCATTAAAAAAATATATTGACTCTCATGACTGATCATATTGTCTTCGTTGATATAAAACTATGGTCAATGCACCATTAGGTACTGAAAACAGTTAGAAAAAGAAGATGACAAATTAATAATTCTAATTAGAAAAACATTCGCCATTATCATGATAATATAATGATTTCAAAATTCACACTAAATTCTGTTTTTATTCTTGTAGTTATTTTCAGATAAGTTCGAATACAAGATAAAACCATATAAATTTGATATATTTTTTAATTATTTGTCATAGAAATGAACAAAGATACTAAAAATCATATTTTGATTGAATAACTTCTTAACAATATTACTTTCAAAAGTTTTCAAAACATATATACGAAATACCGATATTTTGAGTTCGTTCGTATACCATAGATACTAATATGTATACAGACCACGTATTTTAATTTACTCTATGCCACCAAAGACGTGCACACTCAATGTAGGTAAATACTTACAAAATGGTATTTTAACGATCTTAACATTGCTATTTTAGTGCGTGCCGCTCAGTTTCAACAATGCCCAAGCTTAATCTCCAAACGGGGCATCAAAATTCGTCGCATACCTAACAGGGTGCGTGAAAAATTCACTTCGGAATATCTTTCAAAAGGAATAATTAACTAAACACATTCTTTGGGCGGCATTTCGGGCTTCTGATGACCGCTGGGGGAGTGATAGCGAAGTCCTGCGAATGTCATTCGTTTAGGGGTTCATTTGTTTCCTATTATACGAGGACCCATTGACAATTTGTGCCGCCAGTCATCAGAAACTACCCCACAAAGGTACAAAGGAAAATAAAATAAAATTCCCGCCTTACGCCTCTATCCGCGATTTCGGAATTCTTAGGCGATCGTTGAGAAGTGAAGAATTCAAATGCTACAAAAGATCTGTAGGAAGATTTTATTTATAACCGAAATCGATAAAACACACATGTATCGGGTAAAACATATCCACGAACGTACATAATTATATACAAATATGTATTTTTCAATACATTTAAAAACAGTAACCTGTTAGCTACAGTCACATTCATATTTTAGAAACATAGGGTTAACACTAAAATTGAAAAAAATAGATTGTTCATGTAGCCATCTCCATAAGTTCAGCTAATCATATGTTATGAACTACTTGTACATATTATTTATTAATTGTTGAATTGAATTGACTTATTTCGTTAAATATGTTTATTTTCTATTGACTTTCAAAATGCAGGTATTTTTCACCTACATTATCAAAAAAAACCATGAATAAAAATTGTGTCTTTTCAGATAATTATACGATATGACGCCCCATTCTTCTTTAACTACTCAGTTCAAATAATGCTTTCTTATTTTCTTTCTATTATTGTACCAACTGATAAGGTAATCTATTCGATCTACTAGATATGTCGTATAATCATCCTCCTTCTGTTTTCCATTGTTTCTAGTAAGGTTATTTTATAATTTACTCCGAAATACCTTCTAATGTACAGATAGGTAAAATTTGTGGCAAAACGAATTAATTAATCACAATATATCTTTGATATTATATCCTTCCTTGGAACAATCTGAAACCTTCATTTCACCATTACTAGTACAGTCATATTTTAGTCATTGCTAGTGCAGGTATTTCAACCAACAATATATTGGCTATCTACTTTTGATAAAAAAGAAGATGGTTATAAAGTTATTGTATTTTTTTGGTAACAGAATTTTGATATCAAAAAATCTATGTTAATGAAGAAAAAAAAACACTCCGATACACTCTGAACACTACAAAATATAAATTTATCTTGGCTTAAAGACGACAGCTAACAAAATAAATATAAATTGAAATCGGGCGACAAACTCTCATATTATCAATTTATTTTAGTATTTACTTATGTTGGGACTCTCAGAGATATGTTTCAAATGGTAAATATGAAGTTGGTATATTTCATAAGAAAAAACATAAATGGTCCTAAATTTCATTGTTTTATTACGTGTATGTTCAATGCTTAATATTAGTGATAGAACATTTTTTGTTACATTTTCTGCCCATCGATTATTCCGCCCAGCAAACCATACGCGAGGTAGTAGCAAAACATCATAGAAAGATAAATTTTTTCACTAGCCCTCGAATAAATGATAATAAATTCACATCACCACACAGTGGTCGAGCCCACCGCAAAACACGGACCATTATTGTGCGAATAATAATAAAAATAATAATACCCCCGTTTCACCTACATTCGCCACAATAGTCGCACAAAGATCTTTTATGGCTGTTCTGCTATTTAAATCGCAATGGAAAAGTATTTAGTGCGTTACACATGAGAATAGAATATTCTACGGTTCTTGCGTTATTACTGACTACCTTCTTATTATAAAATAAGTCCGCTACTACCCTCAGAAGGCGGGACAATACAACCCCTGGGGAGTGATACCCGTGGCCTCACTTTCTGTATATATTTTTTTTCTACATTTTTTTCGCCATTGATTTTGCATCGAAATCCTAGATAATGGTCAGGCCCACTGACCCGTGCTTTATGGCAACTGAATGCGTTTTTTTTATATTCCATTATTTTCTTGGTATTTAATTGTATGTAGAATTTTGATTCTATTTTTGTGGTATGCATACAACAATATGATGGTTGTTTACAATGCATTTGTATAAATAAAAAAGATTCACGGAAAGTTTCAAGGTAAGATAAGATTCAGTCAGAATAATGAAAAAAACACGAGATTTCAATTTTTTTAAATTATCATTTACATACCTCTAATATTTATCATGCACTTTTCTTCATTTCCAGATATTAATTTCAATACATAATAATGATTAATTTTATATTTGAAATGTATTGATAGCCACGGGATCACATAGTGAGGAATAGATTATAAATTCAATTATATTTATAACAAAAGTAAAAAATACGTCTAAATAAATAACTTCTTATTTTACTTTGAGTACTTAAATAGACTATTTAAAGTACGGTTAATATCGATTTTTTGTTGTTATTGAATGAAACGTATCTATATCAATTAGCGTATTTAACGCAGATGTAAGAAAGGTTTGAGATGACATAGTATAAAAATGTATTTTTCTTGGATTTCATTGAAAATAAATCAACATAAATATTGAAGTTTTAGTAAAAAAAATGCATAAAAACTGGATTTAGCAGTAAAATCGTCTTGTAAGTACAGTGTTATCAAGATTTTATGTCAATGTTTTCTACGAAAACTGTGGCTACTTTATATATTTGAAACATCAATTTCAGCCACCCATATAGACGTCAAGCTATATTTGCCATGCAACCTGTCAAATCCCGCATCGTAAGTGAAAGACAATAAACTTGTACGTATTTTTTGCAAACCATTAGATAATCTACAGGCATAGAGCGAAACAACTGACCACCATTGTACTTAACAATGCAAACATTAGCAAAAACAAATAGACATCTTTAGTAGACCTCAAAACCCATTAATGTCCAAAGTTGGCCTTCGCCAGGTATTGTATTGACTAATAACATACTCTAGATGGGGGTTGCGATTACACTTGTTTTGGCATCCCCTTGATAAATTGGACCTTCAGCCTATATCTGGAGCCAGACGGAAGAGTGCAATTTTTTTTGGTAATTCCGTTCCTTAAATATCCCGCATTGTTTGTCCGAAAAACAAAACTCTATCTTTCAAAACGAGATCGTCGTGTCAGATTTGATTTGTTTTTCGAGGAAAGGTGTTATATTTGACGCGTTTTGACCATTTGATGTTCAATAACTTAGAAACGTGTTCGGTTTTATGGTAATCTTGTCTGGACATCGTTTTACAAATTGCAAAGGGTCATTACATTAGATAAAATGTTACATATTAATATATTATTTGGATTGAGAATGAAAATACGACAATTTTAAAATATTTATATTATTTTAAAAATAATTATGAAAATAAATGTTAATATCTATTTGTGACATCTTTAAATGTATCATATAAAAAATTAAACCTTAAATTAATCAAGTATTTTTATTAAATACGGACAGTATTGAATTATTTCATTGTATTCAGTTGTTCAATTAGGTACCTACTTCAGACTTTTGTTTTATAAATATTCCTTGATCGGTAGTAAAAAATAAATAAATTTATTGTGAACGAGCGTAAACCGTGTCAAACCACTTTTAATCCTTTTTTCGAAGGTTGGAAGGATAAATTTCAAGGATACAAGCGAAACGGATGAACATTTATTTTGGAATCGCGACTTTTCATGCAAATGGAGTTGTCATTTCACACTTTGTGTGCGATAAATGCGATACAAAGGGTTGTAGGATGTCCCGAGGTGTTATTGATATCCTTTCAAACTGCAGCCGCGTGATTGAAGCACAAAAGATTCGCAGTGGACAATGAAAAAGAGTTAAATATTCCGGACGAACATCGATATCCTGAATATCCTCACACCGTCGTCGAAGCAGACACAAACAGTTCCACCATTGTCCTTTCCTTCTCCTTCCAAAGCCACTTTGAAGTCCAGCGTTCCCAGGAGCGCAGGATGCGAGAGTAGGTATCCGGACACTAATAGAATTGTCATTCTGTGTGGCCTACTTACTGATCTACCTCTGCCACCGGACAATGAGCCACATTGTTACGGCGACTATTCTTTCTGACAGTCTGTTTGCAAACATTGTCCAACACAATTACTCCCTTGACAATTCAATTCTGGCACTGGACGTATGTGGTCTGGTAATTTGGATAAGGATGAATAAAGTAAATTTTATTGTAATGCTTTTAGTAGGGGACAATTCGAGGAAGTGAAATAGAGGAATAGTAACATTAAATAATAGCACTGTCATGTTACAATGGAGGCTTGATATCTGTATTTCGGAAGCTACGTTTAAGATATAATGTATCACTTACATAAGAAAGAAAATGTGCTTGGACAATTGCTCAAAACCTCTCTTTACAAATGTTGTTCGACACCCCCCACGCAAGTTACTTATACTATTTTTAAAACACTTGTATAAAAAATAAATGAGTATTATTTTAAATCATTGATCTCATAAAAAAGGTTTAAGGTGGTTGAATTCCTAAAAGGAAGGCACCGGAGATGGTTCGTGAACGTTCTAAAAAACGACATTCGATTACGACCAATTATAATTTAGGGAAGCTGATCGGCTCTTTTGAAGATCTATAACAGTAAAATCATCCGCACTAATCTTTAACCTTCAATTTGCGGTAGTAGTTTTGAAACACGAAAAGGTTTTTACTCTCGGGAAATAATAACAAATATTATAATGGAAAAAAAATATCTTTGAAATATACATCAATTCAATCGAACCCTTATCCGCACCCCAATGGTGCGTAGGGCACTGCATCATTTAAACGCAGTGTTATCTTGATCGTTAACACACGAAGGAAAGGTGATCAGCCCTCCGCTTCAGGTACCAGTCCAGGGTAATATTTAATAAATATTAGAGTGAAAAAATCACTAACATTTATTAGTGATTTTTTCACTCTCCCCTCTGGGAATCTAACCCAGGACCTCCAAAACGGTAGCCGAGCTTGGTGACCATTACACTACGGAGGCGGACATCAATGAAACATTTTTTTTCATTATTTTTATATGAAAAATTTATTTACCATTAGTGATGCGTGTAGGAAGGTGATACTCGTAGATACAGGCTACTTTTTTTACCTAAACTATTTTTTTCAAATTTTTGTCATTTCTCTTCTGATTATATTATATTTATAGTTTTCAAATAAATTTAAATTGTAATAAATTTTAGCACTTTCGTCATCTGAATATGACATTTTAATAGTGCTTGAAACGTCAATAGCAGGACATATAAAAATATGATTTAACATATAAACAAATATATATGTGTAAGAAATTTAACCGTAAAAATCCACATCTATATGTATACATTATGAACTTATTTCGATAAATACATCAACATAAAATATTTTAAATATTTTTTTATTCTTTAAAATACACAAATGTTAATATGATTGTACATTCAAGCTATCTAAGTTAATTATGATTTTTGCTAAAACTGTTCTTGATAAATATTTTATCAATTAACGAATTATTAAAACCCGCATCAATATTATACTTGTATAAGTAAGTAAAAATTTAATTCTTTTGTAAATTACAAGAACACATATAAAATATGAAAAAGAAAAATATATGCATTGACATTAATACTACTACATTATTTATTTACACATAAAATATAATAAGTCAAAATATTATACAATTATTTTTCGTATTAATATAAAACTCCTTTAGTCGCTAGAGGGTTAGTCGTGTGCCATAAAAGGTCAATAAAAACGGCGCCTTCCTAAACCATTTTTCTATAATTTAAGAATTATATTTTAATCCTGTAAGAATGCCCCTAACACGAGGATGCACTTATTAAAATTTTCAGTTTATATGGATGACTAGAATTTTGTAAAATTATTATGATTCCAGGATAATTATTGTACCCTTCTATCAACGGACACCTCTCGAGTAAAATATTTTTATTCTTACTGAAAAACCGAAATCAATTAGCTTTGGTGGTAGTTTGAAGAGTATTTATTTTTTGTAAAAGAAATTTAATTTTATCAGAACGAAATAACGCCAAAACCTTAGTTTAATCATAAATATAGTCATGTTATTGGGGGTTTACGGTGTATGTACATTTTTTCACCATTAACTATAAAACTAGAGCCATATCTTCTCCTGTATTCTCTATTTTATATTTATTCCTCCAAAATAAGCATTTTCTCCATGAATCAAAATCCATACCAGCACTTAAAATCCATGAATCAAAAAACTCGAAAGAAAAGCATCAAATTCGTTTAGTTTATCAAAATTTTCAAATAAAATTAACAAAGACAAAAAAATATTATTTCTTGAATATTTTCCGCAGATACTTTGTGGCACTTTTATAAACTTTAGAAAATTAATTAACTTTGTTTTCACCATTTTTTTTATTAATACAATTTAACCTACCGGTTTCGACAATACCTTGTCATCATCAGGGTTTATTTTAAATCAAAAACATTTAAAACATTAGAATACTCTCACCAAAAACTTCCACACACTCCATCAAAATCCTTAATGCTATAAATAATAAATAAATAAAAACAAAGTGGATAAATTTTATTATGTTTAAAAAATACATACCTATCTTTGATGACGTGACGTTTATATTTAGAAAGAAATGTATATGTGAAGCGTGTTAAGCTACCGCGCTGAAGGTACCCACGGAAGCAGATTCCCAGGGAGGGGTCAAAATAAATATCAGTGATTTTACACTCTAATATTTACTTGATATTACCCTGGACTGGTCACTGAAGCGCTGGAGTGATGACCTTGCCTTCATGTAAGTAGCGATCAAGATAACACTATGTCAATACGATGTAGTGCCCTATGAACTATTGGGTGCAGATAAGGGTTAGAAGAAATTTAATTACCTGCATACGAGAATATGTATTTTAATATGTACAAAGTCCCTATGATAATTAACATTGAAATTCCTCGTTTTAATTACCTAAACGTAGTTATTAGCATGCCAACGCATTAATTCCCAGAGGAAAGCTTGTGTTTAACCAAAGAGCTTTAAGTTTATTTTTAAGCCTTAAACGATTATTTTGGCATGTGCTTACAGCTTTAAGGCTGTATGGACAGTCCTGCTTGATAAATCGCATCGGCTCCGCAGTACACAGAAAGCACTGTATGGCGTGTGAGATGATGTGTATCCACTTTGATCTGCGGAGACAGCCGCGGTGAAGCCTTCACTGGGAGGCAAGCCAGGGACACCATAACGAAGTATTCAAAAATAAAAAATGTTTTCACACTTTCAATGACTGAGTGATAGTAAAATTTTATCAAATGAAATATTTACTTTAGGAATTGTCATTTTTTCAAATTATTTTTATTTGTTTGTTTATTGACATTAAATAAAATAAAAATTTCACTGAAATGCTAAAAAAGAATTAAATGAATTATTAACATGTTAGTCCAAAAAAATCAGACAAAAGTAATTATAATAAAAATAAATATATCACCCACAAACATAAACAATAAATAATAAGTGTAAGTCCCTCTCCAAGCACAAGAGCTTAGTCTCTTTATTGGAGAGACCTGCGTAATTAATTTTAAGATTGTGCAGTAGGAATGTGTACGAAATTATTTTAATTATCTCGTAAATATGTAAAATAATTTATTTTTTATAATACATTATTGTATATTTTTTATGAAAATCTTACTAAGTAAAACCCGTGAGGAGACGTTTATTAACATTTAAAATATATATATATATATATATATATATATATATATATATATATATATATATATATTTATATATATATATATATATATATATATATATATATATATATATATATATATATATATATATATATATATATATATATATATATATATATATATATATATATATATATATATATATATATATATATATATATATATATATATATATATATATATATATATATGTAAATATATATATATATATATATATATATATATATATATATATATATATATATATATATATATATATATATATATATATATATATATCTAGAAATTACAAATGATAGTTAAGTTTTTTTGGCAATGCATACAGTTGAGCACTGTGAGAAATTGACAAGTACCTACATAATATATACCAATAAAAAAAAAATTGTAACAATAATCATATGTTAGCTGTCTTAATTGCGGTGGGATGATCGACTTTCAGCAATTTTTGTGTCCCATATCAAGAAGCCGCTAATAAATATATTTTTACTCCTATTTCTATAAAATTTTCATAGGGTTTGATACATGAGATATCTACTTTATCATAAATTACATGAAAACCAGGTTATTTATCCTTTACTCTAGATAAAGAGCTCATAATAAAGGACATTTCTGCTTTGTATGAAAGGAAATGGATAATAATCGATATGTACGAAACAAACGAAAGCGGCAATGTCTAAGGCGCTCGACAAAGCATACCTTCAAATTTAAATTTAATTTATTTGGACACTTTAAACCTCACTCCATATACAATAATATTCTGTTAGAATTTGGTTTTTATATCATTGATCATGATTTCAATAGGTAAACAAAGTGAAGATAAAAACTATCATTATTTGAATAAAATAAAAATAATATTTGCGGCGTCACTAAAAATTAAATATATTTTTTTAACTACTTAAAATTTTAGCACTTTACAACGTCAACACAAATAATTTTAATAAAAGAATTGAATATGTGCTCATATGATATGCTGTGTCAAAGAATATCGAGATTCCAACTACCCTGGGTGGAGGGTAGCCCTGATTGCAAGTAGAGAATGCATCCGACCAGTCTCCGTACAACTACCTCAGTAGCCGAGATCACAAACATCACGCGAATGTTAAGATTAATTGCGTCAAACTTGATGGTCGAACCAAGAGATGCGATATAAACTTAGCCCTTTTTAACTGTGTAAAAAATCGCAATAACAAATTTAGTTTTTTTTCTGCTGTTTCATTGCGCTTTGCGTGTTGAAATATCGATATTTTAATCGTGAAGCCTTACGTTTTCACTCATTTGGTGATGGTGATAATAACGTGTTTAAATTTAGCATTTACACTCTTCTTCCTTAAACATTTTAGTTAAAAAAAACATAATCATTCATTTATTTAAATGTTATTAAGTTTTTATCTTATTTAATATTTATATTTTTTGTTTATCATCAGTTATTACGACTTTTTTCCATGTTTTTTTTTACAAATGGTGTATTAATATGAATGAGAATAAGTACCAAAATATATTTATAATATAAAAATAAAACATTTATGTAAGACCCCTTTTTTGAGTTTAATAATGAAAATACAACTAATTTGGAGAACTACAAATGTTTACATTAAGAGGTAAAAATACAAACACTTCGTAACAGAATCGATTAAATGGTCTTCATTTTCCAAACAAAGTTTTCATTTTGCATGAATTTTTTAATGACGTTAGATAAAATATTTTCTTTCACAAATGCGAATGTTATATTATTTTGAAAACAAAAATTTTGTTTAATATTTTAATTAGTAAGAAAAGGACATGAACTACGAATTATTGTAGGATTTTATACGATCATGCCGAATTCAAAAGATAATAAATGTATTATTACTATAATGTAATCAATATTAATCAAAGAAGTTACCAATATTAAGAAATAAAAAAAATCTAGTAACCGGTTTATGAATGACTGTAATTTTAAATAAAAGTTGACAACAGGGAATATAATGGCGACACTTTATAAGGACATCATCAGCAACAGAATGTGCAATTATGTGCAGTTATCTCTTATACGCTTACAACAAAATATAATGAAGTGAGTTATAGAGTTATGCAGTGTTGATGTTACGTATTACATTTAGCTTCGGGTTCCGGTTCAGTAGTGACATAGGGATCATGGATCCAAAATTATGGGTTCGATTTCAAAGTCGACATAAATTTAGATAAAATTGTAACCCCGATAAAAAGTAAAAAATACTTTTAAAATATAACATATGAATATAAAAAATACAGTATCTATAAAATTTATAGGGTAAGTTAAAATATCTTATTGTTCTTCATATTTAGTGAATAAGAGTGTAATTTTATTTCTGTAAAATGGTATCTTTTCGTGCGTTATTGATTTATTTGTAAAGTAATCAAAAAATTTTTTTATCCTAAAATCGAAAAATCAACTTTAAAAGAAGTAATATAAATTGTATGTACTTTCGTAATTATTTGGTTCAACTAACTAACTAACGAACACACCGTTTTTCGAAGAGGTAGGTAGAGATAACAACTCTTAACCTGACCACTTCAAGTGTTTGAAATACTTTTCTCGGTCTTCCTCTGTTTCAATTAAAAACTACAATCGCTTCATAAATTTGTTTTACTGTTCTTTCTTCACACATTCAATTCACATGCCCAAACAATCTCAACGATTTTTTAATTTTTTGTTGAAAATGCTTATCTCAGCCCTTTATTCATGTGTGTGTGTATACAGGTGTATGTATACTACATTTGGCGTCATTAAAAAGAACCTAGATTTAAAATCACACAAATAATTATTAAAATAAATTTGCTCTTCTCATGCGAAATTCAATTTCATGGCTTGTTTTGGTCGCGGTTTCTGCGGTCATTATGCCTTGTCAGATGGCTCACAGTAGCCGACGTTTTGACACTTCTTGCCTTCCGTCATCGGAACTACTCACACGTCACATTCGTGTCCCAGTTTGACCGGCGATGGCCGCCTTTTGTATCGTCTTGTAATTTATTCTGATTGACTCCACAAAATCAATTAAGCTGCATATAAAATTCAATAAAAGGGGACATGTACAGTCATACAAAGCGGAGGAAACCGGGGAAACGGATGTATTTTGTTCACTATGGTCATTCTCATCAAGTGAAAACGAACTCGTGTCGGGTTATGTCCCATGGTTAGTATCGCGGACTCTTGAGTCAGAGATTCTGGGTTCGAACCCACATTATATAAATAATATAAATACATATATGCATATACATTCATGTAAATTTTGTAAATAAAATGATCATTTCATTTTGCAGAGACCCACTAAGCCACCTTATGTGTCTTGTCGGTGGAGTTGTTTTTCCTGGTTTTTATTTTTGTTTTTTTTTTTAAATGTTAGATGTAAAAAAAAAAATTAAAAAAATAATTTCAATAATTGGAGATAATCCAAATCTGTGAACAAGTATTTGGACACACTCAAGATGTTGAAATAAATTAACTGGTCATATTATACGCTGAAATAACAAAATGAAAAGGATATTTTCTAGCGTTTCCCATGTATGTGATTATAATCCAGGATTCAAACCTCACACACAAACGAAAGAGTTTCTGCTTAGTAAAAAGCTTCTTTCATTTCACCAATGTCTCTAGCTAAATTCTGGTGATTCAAGCACTATGTTTCGAAATTTGAACCATATGTATAGAAGTTCCAAGAATTTTAATAGTGTGGTTGTCAATCACGGGTAGAATTGGTGAATATTAGAAAAAAATTAAGCACTTGCATTATACCACTAAATTAGTTATTTTTCACTACACACGACTAGTTTCGAAAACTACATAAGAGATGTTTTCATATACAGGTGAAAAGTAAAAGTAAAGTAGGGTTTTACTTTTCACCTGTAGATGAAAACATCTGTTAGTTTTCGAAACAAGTCGTGTGAAATGAAATAAAACTCATAAAGTGGTCATTTAAAAGTGTTTAAAACTTACAAGTCTTTTATTTAAAAAAAAATCAACATATTATCTGCAAAATTAATGCCGAATCAATAAATAATAGAATTTGTGAATGTTACACGTGAGTAAAGTGATCACTTAAACCAGCTTATGACGGTCGTAAATACCCAGTCTACCATATTCTTTTTCATCTTCTTATTGAGATGTCAAAAAATAATATGAAAATTACTCCTATAATTGGAGACAATCCAGATTTACAATAAAGATGGAACAAGTATTTGGACACACTCAAAATGTTGTAAAGTATACAATGTCTGCGAGTTCCAGCCCTGTGACTATTGAGGCTATATTGATGTGAGTGTAATATGTTGGTAAGTTGTTGCTATCTGCGAGAGTATATCCGTAATAATATATGTAATGTGTTGCTAGATGAACTGCCGCGGAGGCTGGGAACATTATATTGTAATATCTGAATGGAGAATCGCGTTCGATAAGACAGCGGTACCTGTGCTTGAGACAACCTATTGATTTAAAGATAAATGCTACCGGGGAATGGTTTATCAAACAAAGTTTATGATATTACCAAAATTGTGTCCAAATGTGTTTTATGCATCATGGGTCATCATTTGCTTATTGTACGTATGAAACGACTTGAACACAAATAAACTCTCAACATTTTGGATGTATTCAAATTCTTATTCACAAATCTGGCCTTCTCCCTTGAGGATTTATTTTTACAATTTCATTCATTGAATCCATTTGTCAGTCACTTTGTGGTAATATTTATCAATTTTTAATTTAAGTTTTACTTGGTAAATAACACTGTTAGCGTATTTACCAAGTAAAAGTCTTTTTACATTTTGACATCTCAACATAGATGATAAAGAATATAGAAGTCTGTGTAATTATAGGACCTATCCTAAGCTGGTTAAGTGATCAATTTATACGCGTGCAATATTCACCATTCTACTCATGAATGAAAACCAGCCAACGGCAGATAACAAACCTTATAATTACTAAGACTTTCATTTAATTCTTCATCTTTGTTGAGATGTCAAAATTTACAGACAAACTCGAAACTGTGCTCATTGAAACTGTCAAAAAATGTCATAAACTGCCAAAAAGTATTTAAAAGTTTACACGAATGTTCGAGAACCATTTGTCTCTAATGACATACAAATTGTTATGTTTTCGATTAAAAATACTGAAACCAATTTAATTTACAGGAATACTTATTCAGAATATTTAGTAACTAAATTATTAACTTTTTAAAAGTTAACACCATGGATTGATTTTATTTTGTAGTTAGTAGAATTATAAAAATTATATGAGGCCAAACTCGTATTACTAAAACTCATTTGGCTTACAGCAACTCTCCCATTTTTTAATACATATTGATTTTGTTTTTTGTTTTTTAGAATTGAAAAAACATTTTAATTTTTTTTACAACTCTACCTTTCGATAACCCTTTTTCTTCAAAACCATATATTTATTTCGAAGAAAAACTTTTTTTATCAAAATGAAAACAGTCTTTAAAAAAACGTTATTACGTCGAATGTTACCTGATTTGAATGAAAATTTAGTTGTTTTTTAACGAATGCTCGGCCTAGAGAAATATAGATTTTTAAAAATACAAAATGCTTTGATAAAATTGGACATTAAAAACCTGCCGTTTACGCATTGTATGGAAGCTATTTTCAATGCAACTTTTGTCTTCGTTGGTGTTTGATACTTTATATTCTATTTGTATTCAAAAATTGATCAACCATTGAATACAGAATACATACAACGAATGGAGATGTCATTCAAATTCATTGTTGGGTTCTAGGTCTTTAAATATGTAGAATAAAGCCTGGGACTATTCGAACCTAGATTGCCGGGTGGCATGACAATTCAAAATTAGATGGTATTATTTTATCTTAAAAAATAAATGCGTTCTCTCAGACGAATTTGCGGTAAAACGTTGTAGGATAGATGATCAAATGGTGATATAAGAAAATAAGGCTGAGATAAGCATTATCGATAAAATTAAGAAAGGCGTGATAAGCTATTTTTTGTTTTTATTTTTACGTAAGAGTTGAATTTGTTATGTACCTTATTTTTTATGTACATAGTTTATAGATCATAACGTGGATTTTCGTTTCTTCTAGCTAAGAGCATGTTTTATTTTAATATGCGTTGGGAATAGGAAGGATAAAATAATGTGGACCAATCAGGATCCTCTCAGCATTTGCTCATTGCTCCAACAGCAGTGTTGAGATGGTCTGGGTATGTTAATCGAAGGAGTCAAGAAAGGATCAATAAACAAATTTGTGAGGTGAATGTGGTTAGCAAAAGAAGCAGAGAAAGGCCGAAAAACACTTGGTATGATCAAGTATTTCAAATACTTGAATGTGATCCAAATAATCAGCGTTTATGTATCCAGAAGATGTATAAATGTGGAGGAGGCGAAGACTGTGTTCAAAGACAGATTGGTGTAGCGTTCTATTCTCTCTGCCAACCCCTGTGAGGATGCGGCGTGATTGTAAGATAGCTAGTTAAATTACTTTATGGTAGTGTATGTACACTTCGCTATGTTTGAAATGGTTAGATTAGCGTAAATAAATATTTTATATAAAAAAATCTTACAATACATTTAAATTTATAAGAATTATTAAATTTATAACAATTTTTTTGCCACGTATCTTCGTTTGTTGATAAAGCGATTAATTGTGTGAGTTCAATGTTAACATTTAAATTAACGAGAACATTTCCAGACAAGAAATATGTTCCCGTTATTTTTCATTTTGAGAAGGAGTGAATCTTTCTTGAGCCAATTTGTAAGATGATTTATTTTAAATTAAAATGTTCTCTGTTAAAATTATTCAAGTGAAGAACAATTAAATGAGTGTTTTTATTACGAATTAATTTGTACTTTGGTATTTTATTGTTTGACGATCGATCAATAATAAAAAAGATACTAAGTATATCGCTCACTCCTTTCAAGAACGTCATTAATCTAAATACTTGATTTTTCAGGAGAACGTTTTTAAAGTTTAAAAATATAATATAATGAATTAAAAATCATATCAAGCCACTTACTGAACTTTTTAATGTGCAACAGATCTTTTTAGGTAAAACCAGAAGGTTTTTTCTCCATTTGAAAAATATTAAGTAATTTGAAAAAAATTGGTCAATACCTTTTCTTCAAAATGCAAAAACAACACTTTCTGCCCTGTAAGGGTAAATGTTCAGTTATAAAAATGCCTCTTTTTCTGGGATATAGTAAATTTTCTGAGCATTCTGAAAACATTCACAAATTTTTGATTCAGACGATTTTTGATTTATGACATTCTTAAAAGGAGTGAGCGATATGTGAAATATGAATCCGTCAATAAAAGTTTAAATTATTTAAAAAAATCCTTTTCAAATACTGCGGAATGCATCAAAACACGCGTCACAATAGATTTTAAGAAACAGTGGTATTAACTTAGTAAAACTTAAATTAAAAATGGATAAACTTTACCACAAAGTGGCTGTCGAATATTTACGTCCAACCTTATACAGTATATAATAAATGTATTTGCATGATAAAACACCTACTTACGACTTTCAAAATTTGATACGTACAAAAGATAGCTTTATTCTCTCTTCCGAAGTAGTGTCATCAATTCAAGAATTTTCGTATGATGGATGGAGGCTTCCTTTAACAATAAAAGCGATGACATTCGTAACGTGAAAGAATCAATAAAATCTTATCATATCATCACACCGACGAGAATAGGAGTTCTCATAGTCATTTTGCTAATCTTAAAATCTGTCATTCCTAAAGGACTAGACGAAAGTTTTTAGCCCCCGAAATATTCGGTTATGAATATTTATGAATATTTTTATTTGAGTATAATGAATGGGCACTTAATCCATGACAAAAGGTAAGCGCCTAAGAAATTCTTTCAAATGTTTCGGATTCTTTCGGTTTTGTGATACGGAGCTCATTAAAAACATGACGTTTTCAATTTGTAAATAGTCTAGGAGTTTAGGTGTCTTTATTTTATTTATAAGAATATAAAAGTCAATATGTTTTTATTTAAAAATAGAGTAAAATAATGACGTTCAAATTTTATTTAGTCATCCTCTCTGACTGACAAAAATATCGATTTAGATGTAATGTGAAATCTGAAATTATATATTTAAGACGATCTTAGGTATTAATTAGTATCATACATAAGTAAATAAGGTTAAAATTAGTACCTTTACGCAAAAGTTTTAATATGTACATGAAGAAAAATAATTAAATCTGTGTTTTTGGCTACAAATGTTAAATATTAAATTTTTATTGTAATTCAAAATTGTTTTACTAGGTATTTTTTTTAAACCCTTATCGCATCCCAATGGTGCATAGGGCACTGCTTCATATAAACGCAGTGTTATCTCGATCGATTACACATGAAGGAAAGGTGATCAGCCCTCCACTTCAGGTACCAGTCCAGTGTAATATTGAATAAATATTAGAGTGAAAAAATCACTTACATTTATTAAACCCCCATGGGAATCGAACCCGGGACCTCCAGAACGGTAGCCGAGCATGCTGACCATTACACTACGGAGGCGGACATTTATTAGTCATGCATAATTTAGAAAATTTAGAAATATATAAAAATTTAAATTCAGATTAAACGTTAATTAATATTATACTGCTTCAAAATACGTCACCATTATTATCTATGTTTACTTTTACAAAAAAATCTTGTTTAAACTTTGTATATAAATATAGGGAAGGGGGGGGTGCCTTCCCTATATTTATAAACCTATATATATGTATACCCCTTAATATTTTTTGTTTCTTAGTTTTCATTTTTACCAGAAGATGAAAACATCTGTTTGTTTTCAAAACTAGTCATATATATAAATAAAACTCATCATGTGGTATATTCAAGTGTTTAATTAAAAAAAATCAAAATTGTTCGTTTACGAGCATTTAAAAATTTATGAAGAAATTTGAAGATGTTTTTAGCTAAATAGTACATAATATATTTATATATATAAAGAATTTTCGTACACAAATTTTTAATAAAATATCTTTTAAAGTAGAACATACCCAAATGTTTAAAATTATATTGATTTTTTAATTTTAAATATCTGGGTATGTTTGAAATCGTAAATCAAATGGGTATATAAATAGGTTTAACAGGTATCATAAATAGGTTATAAAATAGATATATTTTGTTTTTAGATGGGAATCGAATTTATTATTTACCTTGCTTATTATGTACAAGGTTTATCAAGGTTTAGATCATTTAGTGGATTTTTGTTTCATCTAGCTAATTACTCGTAATATTAATTTCCAGTTACATACAAAGGTAACTTCGTTTTGTTTGTCAATATTTCACACTAATCTAAATGCTATAAGGATAAACGGGCCAAGAAAGAAATGAGATCACACAATAGCTCTCGTCCACGAACTGATTTGTAGTACCAGTAACCGCACAAATCGGTAGTCTAATGATTCTACAGACCGTAAGCCACCGCAGAACTGGCGGCTGGCTCAAAGTGCGCAGGTGCAAGTAGGGTCAAGCCGGACTTAACCCGACCGAGAGTTAACTCCAAATTTGTATGTGGTCGGGTATCTAATCGGAGGACAAGCCTCGGTATTCACAATTCTTGGGGGACGGAAATAAGCCCGGGCTTTGAATAGAGCCCATGCTTTTGAATTTGATCGTAAACACCACATATGAGTTGATAATTTTCGAAATAACAGTCTTGCTACATTACGAAGTATTTTTTTGTTATTTAAAATAAAACGCTGTGTTAAAACTTAATTAAACTTTATAAAAATAAATATTTTTATTTTAACCACTTTTTTATTAATACAATTTAACCTACCGGTTTCGACAAGAACCTTTGTCATCATAAGGGTTTATTTTAATTCTGAAACATTTAAATACTCTCACCAAATACTTCCACACACTCCGTAAAAATCCTGAATGTTATTTTTATTATTCATTGCATAGCAACCCCAAATAACAACTTATGGAATCACCCAAAAACAGTATGAAGCCGCGCACGCATAAGTTTAATTAAATTCAAAATATTTTTTCAAGACTTTGATTCCGTGTTTTTTTTTATTTAATCTTAAACTTCACTTATGACAATTTTCGATTTGACATTTAGCCTTGCTTTTTAAAAATTATTTTGTTCTTCAAACAAATTCAATGTATGTATTATAGTTATTATTCAGGATAACATGGCATGACCAAGTATTCAAATTCTTGAAAGTGGTCAGGTCGGATGTTGGAATAAACGAGGAGATGCTTGAATGTAGAAGGGGCAAAGATTGTTAGCGAAGACAGGTTGGTATGACCTTCTCTCTGCCTAACCCTGCGACAAACGGCGTCATGGTTATTTATTTATGTTATTCAAAGGCAGGTTTTTTTTAAATCATTTAAAATGAGCACAACGAGAAAAAGTAAATTCTTATGGTTGCAAGTTAATCACAACGGATATTTAAAAAAAACATTAGCTGTATTTTTTTGTTTGTAACTTTTGGCATACTTTTTTTCGACTTCATTTATAAAAATTTGAGAGATAACTTTGAAGTCTTATTTTTATTTTATAAACACACAAATTCTAAAAAAATGTACTGATTTCGATTGAATAAATTAAGTAGCAATAAAAATAATTCAGCGTTGGTCGAAAACCGACCCCCAGTGATATTTAAAAATGGAGTTACTTCAGTATGGTCAGGACGCAGCGCGGCGCTTCTTGCGCCCAATTTAACACTTCGCGGTCAACAATTGCCTCGTGGTAATGGTACCTATTGTCGGTGCTTTTATATTTTTTTAATGATTACTCACAGAAACACAACGAAAAAAGTGTTTATACAACGATTTTCCAACTCAATTCAATGCATCAGAAAGCAGCAAACCTGAAAATTCAAAATGGAAATATTAATAAAAAGTTCATTGAAAGTTCACTATTTATAAAGTAGTTCAGTATTTTAAAGTCTGGGTATAAACAGGGCTTACGGGATATCATGGGATAGTTTTGATAACATTTAACTATTTTACAACGATTGAACTTTTATTTTTAATTTGATTATGAAACTTCTTTATGTTTTAATTGATAAAAAAGGAAAGCATTAAAAAATGGAATTTTTCAATGAGAATCTTAAATATTTTACAGTGTGTCAAGTTATTATTTCAACAAGCCGATTATCCATATTCACTTCAAATCCTTATCCCCATGTCAATGGTACATAGGGCACTGCATCATATAAACGCAGTGTTATTTTGATCGTTTACACATCATAGGAAAGGCGAACACACTTTCGCTTCAGGCACCAGTCCAGGGTAATATTGAATAAATATTAGAGTGAAAAAAATCACTTATATTTATTTGACCTCCCCCTAGGAATCGAACTCGGAACCTCCAACACGTTAGCCAAGCGCGCTGACTATCTAGCGGATATGTTTATGGATAATCCACTAGGATTATCCATAAACATATCCAGATTTCAATATTTGAAGATAATAATCTTCGTCCCTGTTATAAGCAAGATAAAGTGTTAAAAATCCAATAATTACTTGACACCCATGTGTACCCAACGGTGCTTTGAACACTGGATCACATCCAGACATTATCATTTTGCTATGGTGGTATAAAATTAATATTGCAGTGAAAAATCACAAACATTTATTTTGATTCCGTCCTAGGAAACAAACACAAGATCTCCCACGATAATAACAATTCTTTTTTAAATATATCTTTGATTCCTAGATTTTTGTAACTAAATTTAATTTTGTATTTTTTATAAAAAAGGGCAATGATTGCAATATTTCACCAAATTTCATTCCAATTATGTGAACGCATGTTGTATTAAAACCAACACGTATTTGGACCGACATAAAACCACAAATTTAGTTCATCAACACCTACCTAATATGGGCTAATGTTCGATAAATCCATCCAATTTTGAGGTCGGATTACCTATAACGATTTCAAGATTGTTTCTCAAAATATTGATTCAATCTGATCCTTCGCACCTAAAATTTATTTGTTTTTAAACTGCTACTAGGTGATAAAATATAAAACGCAGTATAAATAATCCATGGCATGAAAATTACAATAATCGTAATAAATTTGGCGAGTAAATTTCATTTCGTAGAAGAACGGAATATTTAACGTAGACCACACAAAAATCATCGCTTGAATAAACCAATTTATATATAACAAAAAAAGATGTTTAATTCTCACTTCTTTTAAACCATAGAAAATAGTTCAATGGTGATTTGCTACTGTTAACCGCAAACGGGTTTATTTTCGGTAGCTTCTAAAAAGATCTGATAAAAAATATAGGTACAGCCTTTGTAAAAAATACTTCTCGTTTCCAAGAAAGTGTTTAAACGTAAGCAAGTCTTGAAATCCTTTTCGATGCCAGTGTATTTTAAAAAATAAAATCGTTTCTTTGTATGACGAATCAATGTTTCGGGTTTTGTAGCACTAAAACTTATTAGGATTCAACCCTTGCCCACCCTCTGAGATTGATGTGGTAAATTTGTCAAAACAACCTCAATTACAGTACCATAACTTAGTAAAAAATAAAGCTTTTATTCCGGTGGAAAGGTTCCTTGTAAAAAAAATAATAAAGTTAGACTTCATGTTAATACGGCAACGATTGTTATTGGGACTTTTTTACATAGTTGATGTACATATTGTGGTTGGTAAGTTACTAAAGAGTTATCAGGACTATAAATAAAATAATGTTTGTACTTGAATTTTTCTATTTTGGTTAAGCCAATTAACCTCCCAAGTACAACACATTTCGGCTTTGTTTGATTTGGTTTTACCTCTTAATTCACCATTGTCGGTGCTTTGAATAGCGCTTTTTAGAGCTTTTATTACTCCGTTAACTACGTTGTTAGATAGTAATAGAATTCATAACTCCGTAATCGTTTTAACCGACAATTTTCCGTTTCGGTGATCATAAGATCAAACAACTTAGATATGAAAAATGTCACCGTACGAGAACCTATAAAAAATATTGAATTTTGACAACACGACAATTACGACACTATATGTAGTTATTAATAGTGATTAATTATATTTATATTACAAATAATATATGAAAACGTCAACAAAAATAAATTTTTCCGATCGTGTTAAAAAAAAGGTTTTTTCATATTTTATTTCTTTTGTTCACAATTTGATAAGGTCCCGACAAAGAAAATATGTAAATATGCATATACAGATATCAAAGTGCAATTTTTATAGTATTATTTATTATTTTTAATCAAACCCCAACGGATAAATTAAATGATTAATTCTACAAAAAAATATATGTTAATTACTTTTGAATGAATTTAAATGTTCAATTGAAGGAAGTTATACATACATAATATAATACTTCTCAATACAAATTCTCAACTGAAGGGACCACCATCAACCAAAATTTGAAAGCTATCTATTAATATTATAACTAACATACGAAAGCAATCCAACAACAGTTCATATAGACATCAGACATAAATAAATACAAACTGAATGGAAATAATGAACCGAATACAGAACGTTACACAAGTGTATAAAGTGATTACTTTAGCCAACCAGATGCTAGGTGCAATCAGGAAGTCTAAACACCAGGATGCTCAGACTTCCATCGTATCATTTTATTATAAATGACTTATGATTGTCCACATATCGGACGCAATTATAATTTATTATTTATAAATACTGATCCCTTCCGAATTATGTATAAGGACTTGAGAAATCCAATTAAGATTACATAATGAATTAACATATATGTTTAAATATACGAATATGCATATATGTTTTAAAGTTTTACATATGTCTTTTATATGTTAAATGTCAAGTGATTTGTTCACGCATACGTATCTGTCTTGAAACACATGAATAAATCCAGTTATATTATGAAAGTATTTATATTTATCTGATTTTATTGGCGTGATCGATAGCAGTCCCAAGTTGTAACGGCGTGATTAACAAATTAAATGAAGTGTTAATACGCGTCCTTGTCCGTAACAGAATATAGTTCTCATAACATGTCACAAAGGTATATCGTATTAATACGTATGAGGATTGATTTATCGCCTCTCGGTGCTGTTCATAATCTTTATATGTACGTCACTTACTGCTAACATTGTATGAAATTTGTCAGATGCTCTTCGAAGACTTTGTAATGTCGTTGGTTAGTCAAATGAAATATGTCGTCCATTTGCTGCAATGACAATTGAGATGGTATAGGCACATAGGACGTAGAGAACCTGAACATATTGTAAACATCGAATACCAAAATCTAATTTAGAAAAAAAGGGTGTTTTTTCTTTATTTTTTCAAGCAATTACGAATATTTACAGTATAACGCAAAGCAGTAACATATGCCCCTATTTCTGACTATACATTACTCTTCTTCTAACATCATAAAGAGGTGTAAAGTAGGTGTAGAAAGAGCAAAAGGTTGGGTTAAAATACAGTATCCTAAGTAACTCGTGGGAATAGAAGCTATAATAGTGTCCAAACACAGCCAGAGATGACGCTCTGTTATCTTGTTTGGGAAAAAAGCTATGGATATGAGGTCATTTGTGACCTTAGTGGGTTACGATACCAATTTAGATAAACAAAATTCTCGTTTGAATAAGATAAAATCGTTTGCTCTGCGATGTTGGTAAGGAACAGGGATATCTAGGATCTATTTTCAATTTATATTTTACTTGATAAATACCACTATTTTTTAAAAATCTATTCCGCGTCATTTTCAAACACCGATGTGGTATTTACCAAGTGAAACTTGAATTAAAAAAGGATAGATGTTACGACTAAGTGACTGTAGAAACAATTAATTAAAACAACTAGGATCCTCTAAATAACGTTAATAATACTGTATGGATGATAAAATATACACGAAATAATCAAAATCATCTAACAATTTAAAAGCAAAAGAGAAAATTCCATGGATTTCTATTGATTTCGTGTATGTATGAAATATAATGTGCATGCAAGAGTAATAAAAAGATGTATATCACAAAAAACAATGTTTTACGTTTATTTCTTCGTATATGATCGTATGATTGTGTGAAACTTTGTAATCATATGTTTTACTTATCGCTCACTCCTTTCAAGAACGTCATAAATCAAATATCGTAAATTTTCAGTTGTCTGTGTTTTCGGAATATCAAAAAAAATATGTACCCGCTACAGGGCAGAAAGTGTTGTTTTTCATTTTGAAGAAAGGGTATTGTTTAATTATTTTGTAAAATAAACTAAATATTTTTCAAATGTAGAAAAGACTTTCAGGTTTTACCTATAAAGATCTGTTGGACAGTAAAAAGTTCAATAAGTGGCTTGATATTTATTTTTAATACATTGTATTAAATTTTGAAACTTCTACTGAAAAATCTTTTATTTTTTTATTTATGACGTTATTGAAAGCAGTGATCGAAATATGAATTGTATATTAAATGTGTATTATGCAATTATTATTGATTTGTTTAAAAGAACATTCATAGGGAAACAAAATTATTTTGATCTCAAACTATTTACCCTTTTTGCAATTATCGAATGAAAATATTTTATATATTTTTTATAAATTTTATTTGTATTGGCAAGCATTTTTGTTATATGTCCATGACACATTTTTTCCACAATTCTTTTCTAGAATGATCGACAATAATGTCTTTCGTTAATGCGTTGTTAAAATAAATTTCTTTACAAATATGGTATGATATGCACTCACGATGATTAACTTTTCTTTCTTTGTCATTAATTAAAATTGATTAATATATAAACATTGTATTGCAATACTGTACGTTTAAATAGAAGTACAGTATGATCCCAAAAGAAACGTTAATTTTTTTGGAAAAAATATATGTAACCTACTTCATTATTTATTTGCTTCGATTTCAATTGAATAATTTGTATGAAAATGGTATTGATTTAAAATATTAATAAAAACTTTAAATAAAATTAAGTATTCATTATTTTTTTATGTACACTTAATATTATTTAGTACCTCGTACAAAAAAAATAATGTCCAAATTACACAAGTTAGTACTAATACTGCTATAAAACTTTGAGTGTCCTTGATATTGCTTCTTTTTGGTTTTTCTACATAGTAGGGATTCTTTAATATTTTTTACCATATATCAGTGATGTGGTTCATTTTAAGATCCTCGCACATCATAAATATTCAAGATTTGCCTTCATGTATAAGGTGCCCTTTGCACTAGTGATACGAATAGAAACATGTGTTTTGCATAATGTAACATAATGTTATATAATAGATATAACATGATAATGATTGCATTAAGTTGTGAAATAACATGACGATATTATCATAAGAAAAATACCCGTAAGACTACTTTTTAAGTTCTACTCTTGTTAACACTACGAGTTTTTCAAACTTCAGCTTATACTATCACCTGTTAATGAGAACATATGTACGAGGTTCTCAAAACTATAGGTAGTCGTGTTTATATTAATATCCTTAAAAAGTGGCCTTATATAAGTGTTTTCCTATTAATGTTTGAGTCACAAGATTTGAGTGTGTCCAAATACTTGTTCACAAATCTGGATTATCTCCAATTATGGGAGTTATTTTTCATATCACAAATAGATGTCTGTAGTGAAGTTCTAGTGATTCAAGACCAAGGTTTTTTAATTGGTTTATATATTATATAGAGAACTTCCAAGAATTTGAGTAGCGTGATTGTCAATAATGGGTAGAATTGGTGAATGTTACATGTGTGTAAAGTGATCACTTAAACCAGCCTATGACGGTCGTCAGACCCGTAAATGCTCAGACTTAAATATTCTTCTTCATCGTTGATGAGATATTAAAAAATAATTTGAATGTTTGAGTTATTTTAATTAATGTTTAAATATAAATTATTTATTAGGAAATGCACAGGACAAAACTATTCGTTCACATATTGTAGTTTTATTTTGTGTCTATATAATTACACATTTTTAAAAGTAACGTACATTATGGAAGTGGTCATGAAATAAAGCATGAAGTAATGCTTCAAGACGTATTTGTAAGAATTTATGTTTATTTTTCTCTTTAAATGTTATTATTTATCGAAAGTTTTTGTTTTTACTACATGTAATATGGTCAAGATTGCAGTAAAATTATTTTAAAAAAGTACTTATAGTAAAACATTTCATTTATAATTGGTTTAAGTGAATACGTATTAAACTATTTAAAGCGAATAACATCCAATAAACATGAATTCTGTGATTTATTTTCTCCCCGGTTGGAATGATTTTTTTAAAGGATGATTTATTATCCTATGTATTATATTTTTCTGTGAAATTACGATTTAAGCCAAAAATACGATTTTTAAACCATTTTATTATTTTGCTTACAATTAATACCTTATATTGTTGTATATTTTATATTACAATATATAGTACCCCGTGTGTCTTATATTTCTAAAATACGATGACACTATGGAGTTTTATACTTGATTGGAAAATATTGTAACACGATAAATCGTAACAGTCAAAATACTGGAAAAATTTAGATGTATTTTACTGATTTAGTACTACATAATTAAATTACGTGTTTTTTTAGTAATAATCAATTTTTATTCATTTTATTATGTAAAGTTTTTGATTTTTAAAAATTTACAGTTAGTTTATTAAATAAGTATTATCATCGACAATATAAATATATCATCGACTGTCGAGCGATGAATTGCTTATGTTGGCAAATCTAAATTTTAATGTATGAAGGAAATTTTATAAAAAAATAAACAAGGATGTGATATTTCCGCAAGAAGGAAAATGGGTTGAAATTGCTATCATTTTAGTCGATAGTCATCCTTTTGTAAAACGATTATTACATTTAAAAAAATGCTGTTAAGGTAAATAATTTATCGAAAAATAAAGTTTCACTCATTTATACAAACGACAGAACAATTTTTACTTGTGAAACATGGGAGTATAGTAAGATGAGAAATATTGATGACAAAGACCGTTCATATATAACTGAATAACAGATCATTATTAAATATTTGATGGATGCTTATAATATTACCATAAAAATTTACATAAATTAAGGTAACACATTCATTAAACCATAAAGGTTAATTTTATGCAATACGAATGGCAAAATAATTTAACTGGTAAAACATGAGACTATTACTAAAGATTACGGCTCTGGCAAAAATAAATGCAGAGCAGCTCAAAAGCACACAGTGATCCATGGAAAGATCCACGTATGATTTAAACCTGATGGATAAAATAAGAAATGAAGATATCAGGAACAGAATCAAAATGGAGGATATCATGGATCGCGAGGCAAGATTCAAGTGGCAATGGGCGGATATATTGCAAGACAGGACCCCACAATATGGACCCAAAAATTATAAAATGGAAACCTTGTGAGAACAAAAGAGGCGTTAGAAATCCCAAAAGAGATGGTCCTACGATATATCCGCTGTGGAGATAGAAACTGGCTGCAATCAGCAACCACCGAAAGAAATGGAACGATACGGAAGAGGCCAGTTGAAGACAGAGGGTTCATGAAGAAGAAGAAGAAGAAAACATGAGAAATGAGCAAGATACAAAATACTGATGATAAAATTCGCCTCCTAGAAAACTTAATAACATATCATAACTTAATATTTGCCTTAGTTTAAAACTATTTAAATATATTCAAAATATTCCCATCAAATTTTATCGACTGAAAAAAGCATTAAAATTTAATCAAAGGACGACCACCAGGAATCTAGCACGAGTCTGTAATTCGCTAGTTCAATGAAACGAACAGAAGCGACCTTGTTTTATGGCTTTTATTATTTTTTGTAGCTTTTATTGTAATAACACCTTCGGGCCGGAAATGCCGGTGGCAATTGTGACAGACATTGACGCCTTGTAGATGGATTTTTTTGATCCACCCGTTATAAGTGGTCATCAGAAAGTCACGCGATGTAGTTATATACATTTATGTATGAGGAAGAAAACATATCTCTTTTTTAATTTTATTTTATCTAGTGCCGTCTCCTAAATAAATCAGTTGATACTTACATTATTTATTGATTCGGCATTAACTTTGTGGAATAACATGTTGTTTATTTTACTAAAAATTAAACAGTTGTGCTGTTTTTCTTTTCACCTGTAGATGAAAACACCTATTAGTTTTCGAAATTAGTCGTGTATTATGAAAAAACTCAATAAGTGGTACTTTAAAAGTGTAAATTACTACTACACTAATTCTTTCTTAATTCTACTCTAATTACACTCATTATTTAATACGTAAAATAAAATATTAACGTTATTTATTTATGAAACTTTTACTTGTAATGTTATGCACAGATAATACAATAATAGCCATAATCTCAAGTACCTACACAATTTTTTCGAGGGACTACAATTTAACTCTTTAAAATTAAATATATTCCTACATTCTTATATTTTACTCATAAATTGATAAGGGAAACATATTTATGAAAATAGATGTTATAAATGTAATATTGATTTCATTGTATACTTATACAAATGTTTTTTTTAATTTATATTTAAATAACATTACTTCTCAGTTCTCCTTGTAATATATTCATATAATGCTTTATTTACCTCCCACACGATCGCTTGGACTTGAGGATACCATTTCAGAAATCATTCTATCACCTTTTTTTTCCTTCTTAAAATTGATTTCTGACCATCACGAAAAGACTGGAACTAGTTTAAAAATCAATCTTCCTAGCTGAACTGATTGTTTCCTCACGTAATTACATAAGTAATATAAAAATAATTCTCGGAATAAAACGGTTCTTTATCGTCCTTCGGACTTCAAACGCAACCGCAGAAATTGCGATCACCCAAAAAGTCGTTCGCTTCCAATCGCATGAATTCTCAAAGAACATTCACCCTTTTATTTACTAACGTACTTCATTTTTCATCATATATGTATATTCAATCCCATCCAAGGGTAGACTCATACGATGCCACCCAGCTAATTGGTATTTTACACATCACACAAGTGTAAGTCTGATGGATAATCAAATTATTTCGGCGCTACTATGATTAAGGTTCTACAATAATTAAGACTGCAGCGGCAACACTTCCCAGAGATGGTCCTTTAATTTTATTTGGTTTGAAAACTCTACTTCAAGTGCAGTGGATCAGTTTGACAGCATGAATTTGATTAATCGCTCTTGAACCAGATTGCTGATTGTTTCGTATCGAACGATGCGGACGGTCATAAAGAAAGGCAAATCGGAATAAAATAACAGTGGTGAGCGTAAAACAGTCACGTACAGCCACCGTACAGAACAACTGAGCTACCTCCCGCGGTCCAGAACCCTTGATTTAAAGTATTGACAAATAAACGCAAGGCACCTGAGCAAAAGCGGGCCGAGAAATAAAATCTACAAAATACCATAATTATTCTAATCAAATGTGTTTTTGTCAAACACACATAACTGACAATAAATCTTGCGATGGTTAGGATCTAAAAAAGGTATGTATGGTATATCAAACCATCAGTACAAATTGGAAATAGTTGTTATCCCTATGACCTAGACCTCAATTAGTTACATCTATCAGTAGTTCTAAGATAGGACTCCATATAGGACAATGCTTGCATAGACCGATGACAGAGTGCTCTATATTAAATACAGAAGATAATTTAGGTCCAATAAATATCAACTTAATTATAATGTGACTGTCTCTAAAGAAAATGAAGGTTCTTAAATTTTGTAAATGATTTGAGATAATTTAGTGGCAGAAAGGGGTGAAATGGATCGTTTTTTATTATCTGCACATTAAATAATACAATACGTTGTAAAACAATGTTATTATCGAATTTGTAAACTGTCGAAAAATACTCCCATAAAAAATAAGAAAAATGTTTTAAGATTGAGATATGTTAACTATTTTTAATTTACGTAATTTGGTACAAATTTAAAAATGTTTAAACATTTAAAAATGTATGGACTATTGTTTGTAAAAATAAAAAATAAATTAAAGGACTTTCATTCTTTTTTTAGAGTGAAGCGAGGCCGATAGTGAAAACGGATTAGTCAGTAATCGGGTATAAAAGGGAGGTACCGAAACATTTCAATAATGCCCTTAAAAATCTAATTAAGAAAGGCTCTAAATATTTAAAGCACATTAAGATAGACGCGAAGTGCTACCGTCTAATATCGGACGTTTTATTATTGTTTCTAGGTGGTCTGCTGGACCTCTACCAAATCCCGTCATTTACCCCTCCAGAATCCACTCCGTGAAAAAATCTGATTAGGTCCAAATCATTACGTATTAGAGGGTTGTAGTCCAAATGTAAATATGTCATCATCAACCCTTTAAAAGAATGAGTCTAAAAGTCCTGGGGCTGTTTTCCATTAGACAATGATACGCTATATAAGATTAGTGTATCTTGAATAATAGGATGTAATTTGGAAGTAGCACTAGATGAATAAGGTAACTTAAATTTCTCCCATTTCGTGAAAAAAAAACATTATTTAAAGCTTCTTTTATCGAAAATTGTACTTATACTAAATGTCTTTATCTGTTTAAAATATATTTATCAAATACTTTAAAATTTTTTACTTACTTGTATTTTTAATTTTGTTGAAATCAATACAAATGATATAAACAAGGTAGAGGATGTATTTATAAACAGTAAGTTGTTAGTTTTTTAAGTAGTAATTTAAAAGCTAATCGAAACTTTTTTGTGATCAGAAAACGTGCCATTAAAATAATAGCACGTATCAAATCATGTTTTGTATCAACATGGATATATGAAATTCTTTTTTCTCTTTACATAAAATTTTGCTTTGAATAAATAAGGTAAAAAGTAATATAACATGCATTTAATTACATTAATTTTGCGAAAATGGACATGTTAATTAAAACAAATAATCATTGTTTTTATTTCATTACTACTCATATCAACTATAATTACTCTCGTTAAATCAGTACATTATGATTCAATTTTGTGCATTAATTTCAATTCACATCTAGTTATTTAATTTAATACAGAAAAATAATTTTCGATAACTTCGTGGTAGGTCCTGATTAAAATAAATAAATATCACAAAACTTCATCTTATATCCCATGAATAAAACGTCAAACCTGAGCAAAACAAGGTAATTTCACGCAAGCAGCTTACGCCTTATTCTTCAGCTGTACAAAAACAAAGAAATAATAATGGCACTTGTTTATTTTTTCCAGTAACTCGACTAATAAAATTTGTTTGCAAACTTTTACCGGGTCAAGGCGATCTTCATATTAGCACGTTCCTCGCATAAAATGTGTCGCCAATCCCAACTCTTACCTCTCGTTATGCTTATTGCTAAGTCTTTATTAGCTTTAACTTTTGAAACGACTGGTACAATTCTTCAACCCTTTTGTTAATTGTTAAAGTTTATTGAAAGTTCATAAAAACCAAATGAGTATGCCGATCCTTCCGCAGCTTTGGTCATTTAAAAAGCCAAACTTCTCCATTTAAATTACTGTGGTACTCCAACAATGCTGTGTAATTAAAACATACAGGATTAAAAAAATGATAGTTTAAAATTGTTAATATTTTTATATGTATTTAAAGCATTTGCGTTGTTAGTTAGTCATTTTATCCACATCACTAACTCTTTTACAAAAAAGTTAGTGATGTGGATACATAACCAATCGCCGAAATTTTGTCTATCGGTTTCGAGACGTACACGTTTCTTCGTCAGGAAATTCATAACAACAGCATGCAAACAATACTACAAGTCCCTACCAAAGCACTATTTTGCTGTTATAATGATTATCCTGATGTAGAGATGAGAACGTATCGACATATACTAACATTAAAAAAAATATAAAAATAGTTGAAGCTTAAAATTAACAGTACTAAGAGGTTAGATTAAATGATTTGGCTGTCATTTTGTGGTAATATCTATCTGTTTAGATTTAAAAGAAATAACGGCATTTACAAAGCAAATTAAATTTAAATAAATTTAAATAAATAATACGAGGTTTTCGGAATAACACCAGTCGACTTTATTATGTCTGCCTTCATAATGCAATGGGCAGCACGCTTGGCTACCGTGCATGATTTCAAACAGTAATATTTAACAAGTTACCCTGGACAAACACCAAAAATAAAAGTCATCATTCACTGCACGTAATTTGCGATCAATATTACATTTATTTATTGGACAGTTTAAATACATTGGATGATCTAATGCTGTAGATTAGAGTATTAAGACAATAGTAGACTATTTGACTTCAAATGACACATTACACAAGCTTGTACGAGTACGGATAACGCAAAGTACCCAAGATATTGTTGCTCTTCCTTTTCTGTATTTACCATTCTTTCTCCATTTTTCCCCAATACAATAATGATATCTATAACTATAACAATATATGTTATCTATAACTCTTTAAATATATTTAAATCCCTAGATCCAAGAATCTGGACACCTAATCATATATCTAGCAAAATAAATAAGTGAGATCAATTTTCTCACTTATTGATTTGGCATTTTTGTGGAATAACAAAATGGTTTAAATTAAAAATACAGATGAAACACAAGACCACTGTTGAGTTCATTAATGTATAAACGACTATTTTTTCGAAATACAGATGTTATCATTGTCAACATATAAAAAAAAAACAAATTGTTGTGTTTTCACCTAACGAAGACAAAGTGTTAAAATTAATAAACTCAAAAGCGGTCTTATACGAATAAATGTCTAAATGACTATAAAGTTAACACAGTATCAATCCTATGCAGTGCCCCAACCATTATTTTTGTGCGGATATTACTAAAAAGAGATATTGAAAGATATTATTTAAAATTATTTTACATTATTTTAATATTTGGCAATTTATTTAACCCCGTAATACAAAAAACATCGAATGAGAGGGAACTGGTGTCATAAAAAAAGAATTATATATTTAACGAAAATATTATTGAATATAATAATAAAAATATCTTTGCTTCGCTTTTTTATGCTCATTTGAAATAAATTGTACTTTTTTTTAAAACGACTATAGTTTTCTAGGGATAAATACAATGTACCAACCATTATTTTTGCTCAATATAATAATCTCGTTTTTATTTTGCTTACCACAATTAAAAACAATAATTATAATAACAAGTGTCTTAAGCAAATATGATTACCACATAAATAATTGATAAAATACAAAATAAGCCTTCATTGAATATTCTGATCCTGCTTTAAACACACAACTAAAAGAATATCACAATCTTGCATGAATATTATTAACGTAAATAATGTAAAATCAGCATATACCGAGAACATTTAATTCAAAACTTCAAAGCTCAGGACAGTGGTTTTAATTTATGTTAATGAAATAATTGAACGGTTTCAATGCTCGTAAAATAGGTTAATAAATGCTCTTTATGTCCTGTCCTATAACTTTGTTCTAGAGATAAGAGAGGTACAATGTAAATATATAGTCTCAGCAAACGATATAATTAAAACAACTCTTTCAGTTCAATGTCGTTTCAGATAGCAACTATCTTCACTGGAATACCAAAATATATCAATTTTATAGAACCTTCGCTTTACATACACTCATAGTCGATTTAACGTGGATTCTTTCTCTAAAATTTGTAATAAAAACTGATAGAAATCTTTGAGTACCTAATAATAATAATTCTAAGTGAATATCGATCGTAAAAGGGAGACGTTTATTCAAAATATATATTACATTAAAGAAAATCATTAATCAGTATTTTATAAGCATTTAGTGAGATAAATATCTTCTTTATCGTAACACGTAGGTTTTTGACTCGGTATAGTTGCACTCGGTTCAAATATTTCATGGTATGTAGATATTTTAAGGTAAGCACTTTTGCATTTCTTTTGTAGTTTTGCATTTATTTTTTTCTACTTTTTCATAATTCATTGGTAAATTAATTTTGAATGAAACACCACTTTTCATAAACATCTCATATTATATTATTTTTTGACATCTCATCAAAAATGAAGATGAATATGGAAGTCTGGGCATTTACGGGGCTGACAACCGTCATAGGCTGGTTTAAGTGATCACTTTACGCACGTGTAACATTCACCAATTCTACCCATTATTGACAACCATACTACTCAAATTCTTGGAAGTTCCATAAATATGAACCAACTTTGAAACATTGTTCTTGAATAACTAAAACTTCACTAAGAGACATCTGTTGATGAGATGTCAAAATAATTTGAAAAATACTCCTATAATTGGAGATAATCCAGATTTGTGAACAAGTATTTGGACACACTCAAAATGTTGTAAATCTCATATTATTGTATTATTTTACCATAAATATTATGATGTAGCAGAATTATACGCACCGGACAAAGGGTTTATTACATGAGTATTTTCCCCCTTTGTGTGTTTTTACGCAATCTTGCTACCTACATCAACAGATTGGTGTCAATAACAACGAAACCCAGTCAAATAAAGTTGAAGTTGAGAAAGCTTTATGGTTGTTTCAAATTTTAAAATCTGCTTTCAGTCAGATATTAGTCGAATCGAAAAGTATTGATATATTAGTAACATATGTGAGGCTGTGTATAAATTTAGACATTTATTAAAATTGTGTTTCTCTAATAAAAAATCTGTAAAATCTCTGATAAATAAAAAGTACCTTTGAGTGCTAGAACAGTAGTTTAAAATATGATTATTATGATTATTATTTTTTTTTTGACATCCCATCAAAGATGAAGAAAAATATGGAAGTCTGGGCATTTACAGAAATAAAATAATAAAATAAAATAATTTTCATATTATTTTTTAAATAATATGAAAATAACTCCTGCAATTGGAGATAATCCAGATTTTGTGAACAAGTATTTGGACACACTCAAAATGTGGTAAAATATGATTAATATAAAATATAAAATATTTGAAACCTGTGTGAATTCTTAAATTTAAAAAAAAGTAGGCTAAAATTCTTATAATTCTGAGCGAATACGTTTTATTTAACTATTTTTTCTTTTTTTTTTCTGAATAAAAATTCTATTCACACATTTGTATTGATGAAATGTGTGAGATTGTTAGTATGCAGGGAAAAAAACAAAAACTGCATTCACTTAACTAAGGTATCACTTCATTAATTCCAGTTTAAGTCATTAAATTATCAGATTTAGGATGTGATAATAAAATATGTCTCCACTTAAAGATAATCCAAAAAGCGAACATTGTTTCATTAGTAAGATTTTTAAGTCGACGATCCACTTGTTGACCTTGTCAGGAAAAGTTAAATAACTTGTTAATTTAAAAAAATGCATATTCTCTAAAATTCTTAAATTAATGTGTGAAGTTTAACAGTGCATTAAAAACAATAACAATATATATTATGAATTAAAGAAAAAAAATTAGGCGAAGTGTGCAGACCTCTAAAATTCACATAGCATATATGTACAGGCAGTGAAATTAGGCGTATAAGAATGGTGCCAATCATTATATATAGAAATGAAGCAGTATGGATTTTTGAAAATCAAAACAAAATTAATCTGATTGTAGTCAAAAATGCGATCACTTAGACGAGTTCCCAGCAAAAAAAATGTATGATAGATGGTCGAATGTGTCATGGACTCTTGGCTCGAACCCCACTCCGCCTCAACTAGATCAATAATTTTAAACACAAGTTAGTATTTTAAAAGTTATATGAATCATAAGAACACGAGAATGTATTCCGTGAAAAATTAAAGAAGTTCAGATTTTTTTTTGCTTTTTCATTAATTGATTCCGCTTAAATGAGTCACTTTGCCGTAATATCTATCCATTTTTATTTTATCTTTACTTATAAAATACCATTTTTCCCTAAAATGTACTATTATGCGTAGTATTGTGATGCTTATGCTTATACCGATTTTAAGAAAAAGAGGTATTTGCTTTATTTTAAAAAATGGTTGTATTTAGTATATTGTACCAATTATGAGGAATATATCGGATTAAAAAAAATTATACGTTGTCCGGGGAATTTTTATGGTCTTATACGAATCCAATAATTTAGTACAATACCATATTTAGGGGATACAGAATGGAAGAAAGGAATATAATGTATAAATAAAACAGAGATATATCACACGATGCATATTTCCCAGGCTTTACTTTGTGTTAAATATTTTAACCACAGGTTAAAGCCGGTTTGATGTTATTTTTACTAGACAAAGTTGACTCCGTAATAGAGTCGTATGTATATCTTGAATAAAATCTCTTATACGCCCTATAATTACATAATGGAGAATATGTGAGTTGAAATTTTTAATCGCGGCTTTATTTGTATCTAAGGTGTTTAGGAAAATATTTAAATAATTCACTACTGTAAGAACGCTAACATCTTACTTGATATTAGACAACCATTGAAAGATATCAGACTCCGATAAAATGGACCGTATCGTGGGAACATTCAGTCTTCATAAACACTTGTTTGAAATCTTAAGCTATAATTAAAATATATGCAAATAATGTGAATGAAGTGATTAATATGTAAAGTGATTGAAATAATAAAGTTATCTATTAATTTTAGCAAAAAAAACATCAATAAAAATTTATGTTTTCCATTATGTCAAATAAAACAAATATCGAGAAATCTATTATTATTTATACCACCTCCTTGGTTTATTAAAATGAGTACTTTTTACAATTCGTCTGAAATTTTATATTTATATTGATCAACTTTCCACTAGAGATGGGATAAATATAATGATAACCATCAAATTATCCAATAAACCTGTTTAAATTGTATTCAATTGAGAAAAGGTCTAAATTATTGAACGAGTGAAATCTAAAGCTCTAAATTATATTGAATTAATCAATGATGCTCTAATCAACGTATGAAATTACAAACATATTATATTTTTACCATGTAACAACCTGGTCTTATACAAGCATATATTTTATTTTAATATTAAAATATCTAAGTTTTTATTTTATTTAAAAAAATAAAAAATGCTTTAGTTCCAAGTAGTCTTCTATTTTTTTGGTTTTGAAAAGTCGCTGTTCTTCCTCATCTATTCCAATAATACTATACTACGTTTCGTCATTCCAACACTTTTTTTGATTTAGGGTTCACAGTTAGTATTGTTCGATTTCCATGGACCAAGTATATTAAAATCATACACCACCTCAAAGTCGGTCAGATTGTCCTGGTGATAAAGATGATAACGAATTACAATACGTATTTTGGTTTTAGCTTCATTAATTTCAAGGCCCGGTTTCTCGCCCTCCAGTTTAACTCTTGATATCAGTACTGTTATTTTATCTTCTGATTTGATAATTAGTGACGTATATTTTGTATGTCTTGGCCTTGAAAAAAGCTCTCCACCTATGTAAGATCCATCATTATGGTTTTTCAGTGTCCTTTTAATGATGTATTGTATTTACTATACAAGTTAAACAAGTATAGCGATGGAATTCAACCTTGTCTAATTCATTTTCTCACCGACAACTTTTCTTGTGAAACAAAGTTGACCTGAAATGCGGATGAGATATTAAGGAAGAGTTGTTTCACATAGTACGAAATATATGTTAGTACTACCATTTCTAGTAAGACTTTCCATATGCAATGCCAATTCAGACAATTAAAGGAGTTCTCGTAATCTATGAAAACTTTGTAGAATAAAAATTCAAAACTTTGTATTTTACTATTGTATTCATAATTTGTCCTCTAAATAAAGTTCACAAATATTTTTAAATTAATGTTTAAAGTCAGGATCTATGGTATATGGAAGATTCATTCATTGTCGTCCATAGTGCAATGTTCTACCATACATTGTTTAAAGGATAGTGCGTTTGAGTAGTTACATATTATATTAAAATGCTTTCTTTCTACGTACGTATGTATATTTACCCAGATTTGAATGTATCCCGGCGTAACACGGGACAGATGATCGTTTTGACGTATTACCGTAATATTGTTACGTAAACAATTTGCTTCTAGTAGAATTACATAAGGTTCCCAGGATCCATCACCTTTGACGGTAAAAAACCGCCGCAGGTAGCATTCCGGCTTAAATTACACATAACTCGGCCCTTTTGTCCTAGCCGAGATCATTTGGGACAGAAGTTATAAACTGAATAACGACAAATACGTTACCACGTAAAACTCGTTAATAATATTTATTTAAACAGATAATAGTTATACATACACTTTAGTTGCCTTCATATTTTATTAAAACAACTTTGTTTAATTTATTATTAGATTAAAACCAATATTTTTAGCTTTTCCACTTTTTTATTTGACCAGCGACCGGGTTTCGTCGTTACCGACATCATCAGACTGGTCATCAACAGACCAGTCTGATGATGTCGGTAACGACGAAACCCGGTCGCTGGTCAAATAAAAAAGTGGAAAAGCTAAAAATATTGGTTTTAATCTAATAATAAATTAAAAATGCAATTCCATCACGAAGTGTCAGTGGATAATATAAAACTTTGTTTAATAAAAAAAATAAAAAAACTTGATTGAAAACTTTTTCAATGTTTCAAGAGATATTTTAACAAAGTTAAAAAAGTATTATGAGGAGATTATAGAATATCAAGTAATAAGTAAAAATCAGCAAACGTTAGGTTATGAGTCATTAGATGTGTGAATGTCCATACTATTCTATATTATCATCACAACATTTTTTTCGTTTTTCTTGAGATATCATCAAATATCTACACCATATTTAGATCACGAAGAATATTACTATTTTTAAATTAAATTATCTAAATAATATGATTTTAAGAATATGGATACATAATCGATATCAACGAAAATGTGTGGGTATGTAAAAGTTTGAAATTGTTCAAACAATCATTTAAAATGTAACAGTGTTATTTCGACTCCAAACACAAAACCTTTACTCTGTTTAGGGAAGGTACATTGTTAAAATTATATTAGAACCAGTTGTATATTGTATTAGATAATAAACCACAAATATGTAAATAATATCTTTTTTTAAACGTATATTATTTTCTCGTACCACCGCGGCGGTGCACCGTCCTTATGGATTTGTAGTTTTATGTAATTTTCATATTTAGGACTAAAGTTTACTTTATCTTACAATTAAAAAAATAAAACGTCCGTAGAGCGTTGATATCACCTGGATTAGTTTCCAAATCTCACCAGAGCGTAATCGAGTGATAGGAAACGAAACTGACAATGTTGTGCGCATGTCTCACCACAGACATAATTATCTGGAATCTCCTACAAATCTCTCCTACATGCCTACAATCCACAGACTAAATACACATCTTGTAGGTAGGTACGTGTAAATAATGCGGCTCTACCCGCCAGTTCAATGGAAGTACCGGTAAGTCATACAGATATTTATTAATGTAGGTCTGATCGAGATTTAGATCACGTGTGTGATTATTTTGCCGCTTCCTCTTGCAAGAGTTTTGGAGATTCCCACACGAATCACAGGGAATAAAAAAGTAGCATGAGTAAGATGACGGAAATTAATTTGTAATGTTCAATAGATTTTTAAAAAATGCGGTAAAAACTATGAATGGATCTTGTGGAAATTTAAAGAAAAAAGGGAAAATTGTTTCAATGGGTACTACAAATTGAAGCACAAAAGTTTACTGTAATTTCATTTTGAGAATGTAGGGATGATTGTGTAGATTAAGTTCAGTTTAGGTGGTTTGGATGTATGGAGCAAATGGATAGCGAGAGAATGACTAAGATAGTATTTTTTGTAAATTAAAAGCATAGGTAAAATTGTGGTATGGTAATATAACACTCTCCTTATCATTCATCGTTCACTTTGTGTGATACCACTTAAAAAAAACACTACTTCGTGATTACCGGTTACGGGATAATCATTCCATCATCAGTATATTTGGCTAATGTGAACGGAAGAACAGAACGAAAACGGCTTAAAAATACTTGGGAGGAAAAAATCAATCAGAACCTTAAATTTGGTCTTGTCAAAAGTCTACGTAATCAAAGGAGATGTATGGATATGAAAGACGTTAGGAGTGTATGTTAGGACAGACAAGTGAAGCATTCTATCCTTTCTGCCTACCTCTCCAAGAGAAACGGGGTGATGATAGTAGTAGTAAAATATTTTTCAAACAAAAATCCTCACACGTCCAAATTCATACAATATATGTATTAATTTTATTTCTGAATATTTTTCTCATATTAAATTAAAAAACATTCCTCCCCCAATAAATCGATTCAAAGTATGAATGTGGAGACAAATCAAAAAATAAAATTTAAAAATCTCTATATAATTGTATTTCATGACGTAATAAATCTTAATAAATCAGATAGTTATTTCTTTTACGACAGTATTTTAAAAACATATATCTTGTCAAGTTAATGAAGATAAAATAGCGCGATACATGATGGATCCCTTATTTGAATACGAGACCTTTAGTGTATGAGTAAAATATTACAGACTGGATTCTCAATCGATTCATTGTTTAAAAATAACTTAAGGCTTACTGCGTATATGCACCGTGAATTTAAATTTTACCACCATAAGTGGTAAGATTCGAGAAGATACTGTTAACGTGACATATAAATTAAGAAAACGGCTAGAATCCGGAATGAACGACGAGTAAAATCATTTTGATTATGATCTTGAAATTCTTCCTACGCCGTTTTCCATTATGGCGTCTACAATGGAATTTCTGTAGCATCAAAACCAAAAACTGTCAAAATGTTTGAAAAAGTCTCCATGCGCGTGAAGATGAAAGGACTCGTCCATGAAGCATCGAAAGGTAATCGATTAAGCATTTTTCGAAATCGGGACATAAATTTATGACCTTTCTGCCCGGCTATTGTTGGGTGTATTGAATTGCGTGAATTTGAAATTTGAACAGAGGGTCTCGTGTCTGGTTGCAGGTTCTGTATAATGTTAGGTACCTACTACAATACTGAATGCGCTACCTTATCCTCCCCCACGAGTCTTGACTGATGATATTTTTTAGAATATCGTGTCTTACAAATCCAGGGTCAGATTTAGTAGTTCTAAATGAACATATTTTTTGACGTTTATCTGTCATATTTTTAAGTCTTTTAGATATATTATATTTGACTGATTAGAGTTATTATGATGTTAGAGATGAACATCACACATTATTTGATATATTTTCGACTGAAAGGTTCAACATGAAATATTTATTTGGTAAGTATTAATAACAATAACTACTACTACTACTACTACTACCATCACGCCGTTTCCCCGCAGGGGTAGGCAGAGAGGATGGAACGCCACACTCTTCTGTCCTGACATACACTCCTAGCCTCCTTCACATCCATACATCTAGTCATACATGCCCTCCGATTACGCAGACTTTTGACACCGCCAGATTTTAGGTTCTGATTGATCTGATCGTGCCAAGTCTTTTTCGGTCGTCCACGTTCTGTTTTCCCTCTCACATTCGCCACATATATTTTCTTAGTCATTCTCTCGCTATCCATTCGCTCCACATGTCCATACCACCGTAAAGAGCTCTTTCTAATCTTTTCAATTATTCCTCGTTCAGCCTTACATTCCTTTCTTATATCATCGTTTTTAAATAACAATAATATTTGTCTAAATACTCGTATATTATATTTTAATCTATCATTATTATTTTCATACCATAATCCACGTTATGTATGTGCCCTAGATGTAGTTTTTTTTAATAAAAAAAGGATCTCTATAAATGTTTAAAAATGATCATTAAATAAAGATGTAAATAGAAGTAAATCTTCGCTTCCTCAAAATCTTAAATCTTCTAAAGTAATTCACCGATTGATTTGAAATTTTGTCACAACATTGCATTGAAATACGTGCATGTTTTCGTTTGCTCTTTTCTTTCTTTCCCGATTTACTAGATTGAGCCACAGCAATAGTATAATTAGTATAAAATCGGGAAAAAATAATCTTTAGCGCACGACTGGTTCACTGCCTTTACATATTTAACGATCGGAGCTCTGTATGCATTGGTTAGGTATAGGGATAATGGAAAAAATAAGAAGAAGAATAAAGAAAAGAAAAAGAAGAAGTAGAAGAAGTTGGGTAAGAAGGAGATGATAAAAATGTTGAAGAAGAATATGATAACTTAAATTAAGTAAATAATGGTTTATATTAGTATTGTGTATCTTTTATTATTAATATAGTGTATCTTTTATTATTCAATTACAAAAGTGAAACTTATCACTATTATTTTAAAATATTACTCGAGAACGATGAAAACATTGCGCAATTTAAAAAAATTATTTAAATTAATTAAAAAAATCCTAGTCCGTAACTGGAGTTTTCATTGTCGGCAACTGACCGGTCCCATAGACCTATTGCAAAGAAACAATGCGATTGACTCGCTTTAGAGATCTTTCAATAATCTGAAATTACACCCTCCGCTGGTCCACTATAGTTTACTGGACATACTCATTTTTATAGAATCAAATAAATCACGGCCCACCAATATTTCTGATACTTCCGTCTCGATCCTTCTTGAGAACCTTGCACCAAAGAGAGAGAGACAAAGCTAGAGGTCCTGTCAGCGTAGTATTGTCTATTATGCGAAAGCCGATTAGGCCGGACCAACGGATCACCATTCGCGAAGAGTGTAGCGTAAGACATAATTCATATATTCGGCAATTTTTGAAAGAAAACAAAGATGGTGTTAAGAAATATGAAGAGATTCCTTGCGATCGAAGTAAGAAAAAATATAGAATTTGAAAAAAAAATATTGTATTTTTATATAATAGGTAGGTACATTAATGTATATATTTTAAAGTTATCTAGCTTATTCACATATAAAATTCATGGAATTTAAAATGCTAAAAAAAATGACTTAAGCTCATAATAAACTAGTATATATGTTAATCAAAGAAAAAAACACACAAGCAATAAAAATAATTAGCATAAATGATATCACCCATAAACATAAACAATAAATAATAAGTGTAAGTCCTTCTCCAAGCACCAGAGCTTAGTCACTTTATTGGAGTAAACTGCTTCAGTAATTTTAATATTATAAGGTAGAAATATCTAGACAATGATTTATATTGTAAAAAAAAAATATTTGTAATTTTATTAAGTATACAAAAATGCACTATTAAACTACATACTTTAGATATTTCGACGATATTTTTCATAATATTTGCTTCCAATAAAATAAATGCATGTAAAATTGTATGAATAAAATCATGATATCCATTTTATATTTGCACTGGTAGTCAAAATCCTGAGATTTTATAACTCCAAATCTGTCGCGTTAGTGGCTTTCTTAAAATATGTATATTTTAGAGTTTATACAAAAATTGTAAAAAAACGGACTCATAGGAAAAAAAAACATCTACCAATTCATTTACTGCATTTTTTTCTGAAATTTTAAACTTTTATCGAAATAAGGTGGTGAAATTCAAAAATTTAAAAATAAGCGCATCATTTAATTTTCAATAATTGAAAAATCTTCTTTTGATGCTACAAGGATATAAAAGTTCAATAACTGTTGGTATTTTAATATCGTCTCCTCTTGCACTAGATTATGAGTCATAGGAATAAATTTGTAAAACATCATTTACCGTCATGTACCGGTATGGGTATATACTGTGAATTAGGCAAATGCCATGGATCTTACTCAAATAACATCTAGAGTACTACCAAAGAATTCATGAATGCTGCAGAAGAAAGCATGATTTGAAGGTATGGCCTAGATGACGTTGACCATGATAGAAGAACCTACAACCTGAGGATGAGGAGAACGATAATTTGGAATGAGATCAGGAAAAAGAATGTCTTTTTATAATTATATTATATGTTTTAAAATACCATTGAAAATTAAACTGATCCGTTTGCAGGGATTGATTTACACTCACTGATTGTATGTTCTACATAATGATGCATGTAATGACATTCCTTTATTCATATCAGGATAAATTGCTCCGCGATTCGCGAGTAGGGGATGAAGAACGTGTAGGGTCGCGTGCCAGGCACTGAACGCAGGTGTCCATCAAGCTCGTATGGAACTTCCGCTAGCCTTTATAAATACCAGTTTTTTTCAGTAATTCCACTTCCCCGCACAATCAAAGCGCATTCGCAAAGGGCGGGCAAAATAAAATATTAAAATTTGCATGGACTACCCAACCCACTTTTATATCTTTCATAAGGGCACCCTACATCCTTGCAAAATCTCGACAATGTGAATGTGTTTTGTCCTTGATTGCTACTTTTTTTAATACCTAAAATATGATACCAGTTTTTTGCTCATTGTTAAAATTTTACGTTTGGGGTTGGTTAGGATTCAATAATTAAACATAATATCTTACATCACACCGGAAACAGGGATATTGTATTATTATTATTTTATATCCGGAGACGCAAACAAGATGAACACCTTTTACCAATTTTTATCATGCGGTAAAATATATTTTTAATAAATCTGTCAACTAAATGTACTTCAAAAGTATTGAATGTCTCACAAATAAGTATGTTCTAATTCATCATATAATCAACGTCCCTATAAGATCACTGGATTGTATCTATTCTGCGTTGTCTCGACTATAAATCCACTAAATAATAGGTGATCAGTTTTTGCTTCTGGTATAAAAAGAGTAAAAAATTTGATACTCTTCATCAAGAAGAAAGTACTAATTTCTTGAATGTTTTTCGCAGATACTTTGTGGCACATTTTATAAACATTATAAAATTAAACGACTTTGTTTTAACCACTTTTTTATTATTAGTACGCTTTAACCTACATTTAGGATTTTTTACAGAGTGTGTGGAAGTTTTTGGGAAATGAATGTAATTAATTATGAGTATTTTAATGTTTTGAATGTTATAGAATTTAATAAAACCTGATGATGACAAGGTTCTTGTCGAAACCGGAAGGTTAAAGTATACTTTTAATAAAAAAGTGCTTAAAATAAAGTTGTTTAATTTTATAAAGTTTAATACTAATTTCATTAAAATGACACAGGTATACGAATGACGGAAATACATAGTCTTTTAAAGTAACGATTTTTACATTAACAACCGAAATGAATATGTTCACTTAATAAAATTTCAAACTTTGATGACGAGTTGAATATTATAACGACAAAATACATCTTTCTATACTATGTTATTGTTTTTATACACAATTATAATAGTAAACAGCTAAGTTTTTGATGAAATATACAATTTTAAGTGTCTCCTTTTCTTAATTTCAATGTTTTTTTTAAAATAACGTTTAATGCAAAATAGTTTTTATTTTATTTATTTAAAACTTTATCAAAAATACAAATGCAGATTTTACATTTCTGATTTTTAACGATATTAAATTAATTTTATGAACGCATTAAACTTATGGATATTTCAATTATTTACCAAATAACGATTTTGCCAAAAATGTTTATAATGTCGTAATAGTTAACATTAGCTTACCTTATGCAGAAACGAAACAATCCATGAATTAGAAGATAGAAAAACAAACAGATAATGTTTTTTTATTATCACTTTCATGTTGTAAATAGACCTCGTACAATGTCTTCACAAAATCTTGATGTGATTCAATATAAATCGATAAGTTTATATTCTGTCCCAAAATTTAAATCTCAGTATCTCGAATTAATTGCATACTAAACCCTCTTTGCATAACGTCAGCCATTTTTTTTATATAACCGTACATACTCTACAGCTTTTATTATTACAAGCCCATATTACATTTGTTTTTGATATGACTTTTTTTACCTTGAAAGGTTTTATGATAATACCATCACAACGAAGCGCCCATTGAAAATGGTGCTATTAAAAATATCCTTATTGATATGAATATAATTATTGATATCATTACTCCTTAAGGCACTCGTACACCTTCGTCGTAGCTTGTGCGACAATGGGTATGTAAATTCGAGGACTTTAATTATTCCTGCTATTCTCGTTTTCTACTCACACAATACTTACCGTTTCTCTATCATTTTCTTTCCCATATAACATCAATACATTGTAGAGCAGTGATGATCATTCTGCTTTCATAAAATCAAAATAAAGTAAGTATTGCATCGTTACCCTATGCATCATTAGGATACAGTGAGGGACTAGAAGAAGAAGAAAATGAATAAGGAAGGTACACGATTTATAATGTTTTGAGTGTTTTTAATTTTTAAACACAAATACTGAAATTATCCTATAAGGAGTTCTTATCAAGATTTCTATCGCTACCTCGACAGAGACGTGGTTGATATAGAAAAATAGAGGTCTCAACATTTACAGAGCTTACCACTTATCATTAGCTGGGTTAAGTGATCACTTCATTTGTTGTATAACTTTCACAACTCTACTCATATAAATTGCAGATCCTCCAAGAAATGTCAACAAAAATTTATCTAGGAAATAATTATATGTACATATATTTCATGAAGGTTTCTTGCAAATGTCGCAAACGAAGTAATGTCCAGTTGATTTTTCGTGATCTCTTAAACCAGCCATGACAGGTGTTAAGCCCTGTAAATGTCTAGACTGCCACATTCCTCTTAATATTCCTTGAGATATCCATATTTTTTTAGACTAAATAATTTCCATTTCTCAGTGATTATTTTGAATTAGGGATGGGAAGAAGGACAAATAAAAATATTTTTTGTTTCTTTTAAAATACTATTTTTACTTCTGAAATAAATGACTCTTATAAAACTAAGATCAAATTATGCATGAAGTAGAATATAACTAAAATTAACTTATAACATAGTCACTGGCTTATTTTAAAATTTAGCTAATAGGAAAATCTTTTAATAGTACGTCTAATTGTACAGGAAACGATTACAGCTTTTGGAACTTTCAAATAAAATAAGGCACGTTTACAAATAAAGGCACAAACATATTTACACATTTTTTCGCTAGGTTCATTCCATTTTTACATTCCTCATTAAGCATACTTTGAGCTCAATTTCAGTGACTTAAGCATAAAATCTATCTTAGCGAATGTTTTATTTACATTATACGATTTATAAAATATGTACAGTTTAATGACTAGATAAATAATTAACGTCTCGATACAACGGCAGAAAACAGAAAATTGAATATTCAAACAGTGGTTTTTAACAGTCTTCAAACGATTTTTTAACGTGATACATTTTAACGGTGATTATAAAAAGTTTGAAAAAAGGCAATGTTTAAGGCACTCGTTTTCATTATATTGTAGGATAATTGTTAAAATCACAGAAATTTAACGTATCTTTTTAAAATAATTTTCAGTACATTTTTTTCCCCTGTCATGTAAATTATGCCTGATTCGGTGGTAATTACTAGTAAATTTCAGCCGCCGGGCTTCAAGATGATGGATGTCTGCCATTGGTCGGTGGATTGATTGATGACGTCACAGCGCCACTGTCGCGGAGAGATCATTTTTAGAAACTTGAGTCTTCATTGCTGCGTAAAGAGACAATAGTACTGGCTGGTGCATGAAGGAGTATCTGTGGACAAAAAATAAATAAATTATTAGTTAATGAATCCATTTTTTTTCTTTTTTTTTACTTGTATCTTTAGATATAAACCTTTGGTTTCGCCTCATTAAGGGTGTCCCGATAATAAAACGTGGCTTGGAAGCAAAAAACGTTTTTTGTACCCTAGGGTACGCCGATGCGTGTTTAGTAAGGTATGCTAACCTTGCGTTGATTCAAGTTCTGAGCCATTCACTGCGTTATTACAAAAACCAGATTTATTAAACATCACCTATACGCTGGACTCGGGTCTCTTATTAAATGACCGTAGTCTCTTCTGGAATAGGGTGGTAAGAAATAAAATTTAAAAAAAAACTTTGTAAAATGGTAACGACAGCAAATGTTTTAAAATTAAAAAAGTAATTATTTTTCGTATTATTATTTTCATCGTGTTTTTGGTCTGGGACTTTTTATACGCCGGCGCACGTGTGGGTAAACTCACACAATGAAAGCTCCGGCTAATGCAGACATTTGTATGGAAGCTTATTATGTTAGTGTAGACCCGGGTTGTTGGGATAGGACAGGTATGCTTGTATTGGAACTAGAGCAAACCCGGAGAGAATAAATTCAATGGAACTCCATTCTATACCCTCGGTTAAATTTTTTCAGGTTTACCTGAACGAAAAAAGCCGCCTGACTTTATATATAATGACGTGCATTATATTTTTTAGATGTTTACGGAAAAAATGTGATGTACTTTTTTGCTTCTATTGTTAGAACTTGTGAACAAAAAAGTCTTTTTAAAATAGTAGGTACATTTATGTTTCAAATAAAATAGCAACATTTTAGCATTTCTTATATGCCAGAAAAAATCGGATTGATCGGAATAAAAAATATTGTTTAATATTTATAAAAAAAATATCGTTTTGGCGCATAAAACATTTTTAATGGATATTGTATTCTTGAAACTGTACGAAATATATTCAGTAATTAATCTAATTTGATGATCTATATTATGAATATTGGTTTATATCCCGCTGAGAAATGGATCAATTAGATACTTTTTTACATTATTTTAATAAAACTGTATATTTACAAAAAAAGAAAATTAAAAAATGAAAAAAATATATAAACAAACAACATCCATCAGCGAAGGTATAGACGGCCTGTCTGGTATAGAATCGGAGTCTTTTGTGTGCAACCACTGGGTTCCCATTCATCACAATTCTTACTTGGGTGCAATTCTATTGAAAAAAAATAAAGCATTTTGATGCAGCGTTAAAAACTACATCAGACAGCAAAAATCTATTTGGTATGTACAATACCGATTTTTTAGATAACGCGGGACATTTTACACAACCCCTAGATTTTTAAATTAGTTTTTTAAGCATCGAAGAATTCTGGTACACACGTGTTATTTTTTATTACCTTTTTTTCCGAAACACTTAAAAGGTTTTTTCCTGGCTTAATGTTTTACCGTGGGTTATTTGAAATATGTAATACGCTTTTAGGCGTTGCGATATATTACCGTTGTTTATTTTCGATACTAACATTGAATGAAATTCTACGATTTGATAAGAGTCATACCGGCTACATACCATATTCTAATACAGGTATTCGATTGTTCGTTAACTTAGCACAGTTGGCATGAACTACAGATAACAGAAGTTTGTATAGATAGATAAGCATTAAGAGGAAATGATGATTAAATTTTGCTTTCTGGAATGTAGGTGTCATACAAAAATACTTGAATAACCCAAAAAATATATATAACCTACCTAGAATATTTTCATGTTTTGTTTGAAAATAAATTTATAAAATTAAAGATTGAAATGCAAGTTGTAAAAAATTCTTACCTTTTAATAAATGTTATTGTTGCTGCCATAACATGATGTCATCTAATAGTTCGTCTTCATCTTCAGGGCTTAGTGGCTGGTAATTTTCATAGGTCTCCGTTTGGTACGCTATCGTCTGTCCATAGCTGGAGTTGAAGGCCGGGGAATGTTCAGATGTGAAGGACGGTGTCGGAGACGTAGAAGCTTCTGAACAAGGGGGTGTGTGGTTTATCAGAACATGGCTCAGGTGATGAGAAGAGTCGGGGCTGTCGGCGTAGTAAGATTGATTGTCGTAGTTATGGATATCGGAACTTGCTATCGTTGATCCGGCTTCAGAGTCTTGGTCGTCTAAAAGCTGTTGCAAACTCCTGATGTACTCAACGGCGAGTCGGAGGGTATCAACCTTGCTGAGCTTCTTGGAAGCTCCTCTCCCAACCCCTGTGACTGCAGCGGCGACTGAAGAAGGAATGTGCTGTCTGAGAGTAGCGAATCCATTATTTACTTGCTTCACTCTGTTCCGTTCTCTGGCGTTTCTCCTGGCGACGGAAGCAGGCTGCGGTCCAGGTCCAGTGTACGGAAGATGATTGAAGTTTATCTTCTTCTTGCAGCTCATAGAATCGTGCGGAGAAACTAATACGGACGCTCTGTCGGGAGCCGGTGCGATTCTACGCATCAAAGACGGCGTTTGAACTAGATGGATATTTCCTCCCATTTTTCCCTGACCTAGGGTCATAGTTTGCACGGCTGCCATCGGCATATTGAAGTTTTCAAAGTCACAACACAAAAATAGTCTTAAAAGGGCACAGTCTTTTAAAATATGTCGGTTAAAATATAAAACAAAAATAGCGAGTTTTCACAGTCTCGGTAAACACGAGAGGGAAAGCTTAGCGAGTGGGAGCTTTCGGTGGGACGCGTGCGCGCAGCTCGGAGGTTACTACCGAAGTGGGTATCGTGGAGTTTGGATGTGGTGCTAAGTAGTAGAGCGCGTGCCGGGCCGTGTGTCTATCCCCACCCTGCCCTGGACGTACTTGCCGTGCTCCGTATACTTGTTGCCTGCAGCTAGTGTTTGGGGTGGCAATTATGAAGCAGGTCGCCGGTATTATTTTCATAACGCGTGGTCATTTCGCGACACTGTTGATTTCCGAGCCGCGCGACAAGCGGAGGTATGCGCCGGGTGTCTGGGCATTTTTTGTTAATCTTTACCGCAAAGGCGATTGAATTAATAAACAATCTGGAAATTGGGAATCTTCTGAACATTAATATTGAAGATGATTGTTTCAGGCGGAGTATTTTTTAATCATTATAATACGGTTACCTTCGGATTCTATTTAGCTTTAGTTAGAAAAATAATTTATATATTATAATATCTATTATTACTCAATATTTTACAAATTGTATTTATTATGTAAAATAAAAGGGTATTTATTTATAAATATTAGTTTTAAGATTAAAAAAAACAATTAGTTGTTTTTAATATAAAATTCTATTAAAGTAAAAAAAAAATTGTAAATTTTGACGAATTTCAATTATTTTCTTTACATTGAAAAAAAGTTCGAACTTGTAGTTTATAGAGATTTCAGATTCATATTAATTTTAATTACATATTTAAGGGCCTTAAGGTAATATTTTACTAAAATGCGTCTGATAAATTCTTAAAAATCGAAATACATAATTACATTATAGATACAGAGGGATTTAATTCCAAAATAAAAAAAAATATTCTTTATTCCCCAAGAATCATAAATTCATGGAGAAATGTAATAAAATTTATGTTTATAAAAAATTATCCTCGCATTTAATAACAAAAAGTAATCGAATTCATTGTACATTAAATATTAAGTTAACAAACAAAAAAATATTCTCCAATAAATGTTGCATGTCAGTATGTTTTTTTATTGTTTGAATTTATCGCTTTGTCAACATAAAGTTTTTATTGCACTGTAGTTGTAAATGAAAAAAAAAATTCTTGAAAAAATATCATTTTCATTTCAATAAAATTATAATAACAAGAAATTCAATAAAGTAAATAGATTCAGTAACAGTAAATACGAGTAAAATTTGGAAAAAAAAAAGTTTTATAAAAATAATAATTTAAAAAATATATATATTTACTGCCTTATATTATAGGTAGCTTATGGATATATATATATATATTTTTTTAAATAAAAACGATCGATAAATCATAGTGGAAATATGCACATAAGAACCCAGCCATAAAAATGTTTTTTCAAACGATTTCAATTTTGACGTTGAAAAAAATGTCAACAAAATTTCTCACAGCAAAAAATCTTTTCAAATAGCCGAGATTTAAAGGTAGACGTTACCTTCCTATTTTTTTTATATATCTGGGTAAATCATCAATAATTTGGAATTATACCTGAGTCCTTCATAATGAAATCTGCAGGATTCCAGGACTCCAGTAGCTAGCGCCGCCTGACGGTAAACTTGGGAACTTGTCCCTTGCAGTTGTGTTAGTGGGCTGCATTTTACGAGCGGGCTTATTTGTGTGTAAAGAGTACGTATGTTTTTTTTTCAGACACGTGTGTGTGGGAACTTGTACATCTGCAACAGATGTATGCGTGTGTGTCCCGTGCTACGGCCATGTGTATGGAGGGTATGCGTATGTGTATTACACATGCCGGGGTGGGGAATCCGAGCTTGCATATGTGTGTCAGATTTGAAATTTAAGGTGTTGGGTATAGAGGGGTTGATTTACCTGTTTTGTTATAGGGGTTGCAGCAGAATTATTAGCGTTATACCGGGAGTAGCGCGATGTTGGATTTGCAAATGATTATTATTTCAAAAAAGAACAAACTATTTTAACTAATCAAAAGGGCCATTTAACATATACTTATGTACAAAGCAAATCAGTTCATAAAGTAAGAAATTTCTAACGCTTTTAATTTTTAAATCTTCCCGTATATGGGTGAATACATTTTTTTAAAAAAATCATAGATTTGTAGTTACCATTTTAATGTTAAAATAATGTTAAATTTAATATAAATATATAAGCCTTGTAATATACGTTAAGTATTAAACTTTTGGCATTTAGTGAAACAAGGAAATTAATAATTTTGTTAAAATACAATAAAACATAAATCTAAAAATATACAAATTTCATACAGGTTTTATATTACATCCCTTATTTTTTATGAGTAATTAAAGGAAGTATTATATTAAATAACGCAATATTGTCTTCATCATAAACAATTCAAATATTGATTCCAGTTATTTAATAAATATTATTTTGTATGAGTTCTTAAAATGTATTTAGAACTAGATAAAATAATGCAACATTGTCTTCATCTTAATTAATTCACAAAGTTATTCCCATTATTTATTGAATAACAGGTTTAAACACATTTTTGAATACGTAATAATAAAACGATAACATAAAGCTTTTTTCATTTGAATTTTTCTGACCACCTTAGGGGTTCGTCGCTACTGACATTGTTACACATGTAGATATCAGTAACGACAAAATCCGGTTGCTTTTGGAAAATAAAATCGAAATGGATGAAGCTATTTGGATGTTATTTTATTCTTATAAGAAACGCCGTTCCACTTCGAAATACCTGTACAAAAATCACTCGATATTTTATTGAAAATAAAACACTATTTAAAACAATTTAATACTATTTAAACTAAAAATACTTGTATAAAAACCAATTAATGAGATTTATTTATTTACACACTAGACTAATTTCGAAAACTTAAACTAAAATTCATTAAGTGGTATTAAAAAAGTGTTTATTTAAAAAAAATAATCAATCAATAATAATTGTACAGAGTTAATGCCGAACGAATAAATAATTTAATTTAATTTTATTCAAAGCTATGTGCTACTCTTAATTGAGGTGGATATCATCAAACAGAAATATTTTGGTGACAAACTAATTTATACATTGTAAGTAATTAAATAATTCAAAATAGTAGTTACTGTCTCACTAGGATTACAATGCACTAATTCAAAACGTATTTCAACGATTAAAGTTTTAATAAAAGTGGTAGAGGGTAGTTCTTTTAATCAGTTCTTCTAGGAACAAAAGAGTTAATATTTCCCTAGTCGTTCAAGTATTTGAAATGCTCAAATTTTTAAATTTACTCATTCCTTTAAATTGCTCCATACCAATACTAAAATATGTTAATTATTTTGATGAAACGTTTAGTATTTATAATATAAACTTATAAAAATATTCTCTTATTCAATATTATTAAAAATATTGCCAAACTAAAACACTTTAAAATGTTCAATTCCACTCTTCAATTCAATTAACACTAACAACTACTGCATTTTTCCCCTCTCTGGTGGTCTCTTGTTTGTATCCTAATATATTCCACAATTTCAATTTTAATTTAAGGCAAAATGATATCAGAAGTCTACACTCAGCTTCCAATTATTTCCTATCACTAACAAGATACAAGCGTTATTTATTATTACATTTAACACTTAGATGTAACGTGTTAGACGACTACTAAATGAAATCAATGCAATATATTATCATAGATAGAGCAAACATTTATTTAGAAAAATCCCTCCTGTCATTGAACGTAGCAAAAAATAAACCGATTTACCAAACGAGGTTCTAGTTTTAGTAGCTCGGATCCAATTAGATTCCGCATAGAAGGATGATATCAGATTAGAGTAGAAAATTACCATTAGTAAATGAGTTACTTATCACTTATCAACCGCTTTGTATTCTCGCACAATCAATTATGAAATTCGATCGTTTTGATTTATTTAAAAATTAATTTGCAATGATAATTATGAATAGTATAATTTTATATTGACAGAAATATTGATTAGTTCATTTATAATTCGTATTTTAAATCAGAAGATCAATTAAGATTATTACTCGCCTCCGTGAAGAAGTGTTAAGTTTTTTGGCAACATCTACAATGTATCAGATTGCTTATTAGTACCTACCTGAAGCCTGAAACTGATAACTTTTCATGTTTATAATTTGATGAAGAAAACGTAATATTAATCTATAGTAGTTTATTATGGGCCAAAAAACGTATTGATTTTGTTGTTGATTAGAAAAATATTAATAAACAACAAAATAATCTATTTTTTTTATTATATAATTATTTAATTGCGACAGTTGGTCACATTCACAATAAAGTTAGTAAAGGCTGCAAACAATATGTAAATCAAAATAGGACAAAGTTTTAACTAATTTAAATGTTCAACGTAAGACATTTAATTCTCTTCGTCTGCTAAATGATATTTTTTGGGATCATTTAGCAGATAAAGAGAAGCCCGCATAAATAGGTCACAGCTAACAGTGTCGTCTACTTTCAAAATCCGCCAGATCCAATTTTATAAGATTTAAAAATATATACTCTATCGGATTGCCAATTGTGAGTTTTATTATTTAAAATATTAATAAACTTGAAAACCCTGCTAAAAATACTTAAAAACAGAGTTGTATTTAAAATTGCGCTATATTCATGGAACTTGCCTTCTGACCCATATTGGTCAATCAGAGAGCGGGGATGGGTCAAAAATTAAGATGACGCCATTATCGGTTTGTGTCTTTTTATTCTCTTATTTTTAATACTGAATAATTTTCTGAAAAAATATAAATATATTTTATATCATAATATTGAATATTATCAAATAAAATAATAAAACCCTTACCCGCACCCCAATGTTGCATAGGGCACTGCGTCATATAAATGTCATATAAACGCAGCGTTATCTTGATTTTTAAAGTAGGCGACACAACTATTCCTTAAAATCTTCACAAAATGAGCTAGTAAGATTTTTTTGTCCATGTATAGAATATAATAAAAAAAATACATTGAACATTGTATAAATATAAAGGTGCATAGGGCACTGCATCGTATCGACGCTTGGTCATTAATTGCTAAAAAGTTTGTTCAGTGCGATATTAAGTAAACATGGGAGTCAAAAAAACATATATTTATTTTACCATTCCCGAATCGAACCCTGAAAATCGAACCCTGGTCTTGCAGAACGGTAGTCAAATGCGCTTTTCAATGCACTACTGAGGCGGATAATATATTCCTCTTTAAGTGACACATATGCATTTTATCTAAATGCGGAAGTATGTGAATTTAAACACTTTCACATTTTTAATCACTTAAAATATTTTTTAAATACCCACATTAATTTTCATTAAAAATAATGATAAATCTCCATCCAAAATTCAGTGCACCTGGAAATGGAGAATATTGAAAATAAGTACATTCTTCATAAATTAATTTTATTTACCACTGTACTTGTAAAATAACGGATAATTACACACCAGGTTTACCAATTTTGAAGATAAAAATTTCGGTTTTCTTATACAACGTAATGAGCATTTCACATTATTTTTTGACATCTCATCAAAGATGAAGAATTATATGGAAGTCTGGGCATTTACGGGGCTGACGACCGTCATAGACTGCTTAGTAAAAACCTTTTTTACATCCCACCAATAGATGTCTCTAGTGAAGTTCTAGTGATTCAAGAACAAGGTTTCTAAATTGTTTAATATATATAAGAAACATCCAAGAATTTGAAAAGTGTGGAGTGGTCAATAATGGGTAGAATTGGTGAATGTTACACGTGTGTAAAGAGATCACTAAAACCAGCCTATGACGGTCGTCAGCCCCATAAATGCCCAGACTTCCATATTCTTCTCATCTTTGATGATATGTCAAAAAATGACATGAAAAATAACTCCTATTATTGGAGGTAATTCAAATTTGTGAATTTATTTGGACACGCTCAAAATGTTGGAATGAGAATTTTATGAATTTATTTTAATAGTAAGACACGAAATTCCAGTTGGATTGCTTTTATGTTCTGTATGTGTATGTCATGGTCCATGTATGGTCCGCCTCCGTAATGTTATAGTCAGCACGCTCTGCTACCATGCTGGAAGTCCTGGGTCCGATTCCCAGGAAGGGGGTCAAATAAATATAAGTGATTTTTCACTTTAATATTACTCTGGATTTTTGCCTGAAGCGGAGGGCTGATCATCTTTCCTTGGTGTATAAACGATCAAGATAACACAACGTTTATACGATGCAGTGCCTTATGCACCATCCGGTGCAGATAAGGGTTCGAAGAAGAAGTATGTGTATGATATTCTATACGTATGTTAACCGCAATTTCGTACGAACAAATAATGGACAAATGATGTATGCAAAATGGCCAAATATGTGTTCCGTTTATGGTCTCTTTAACCAAAAATGACAATTTTGGACTTGGTTTAAAATCTGTACTTAGTAATAAATAATTTTAAATGTAATAGAGAAGATGTTCGTAACCAATTTTTTGTGTGCTTGTTATTGTTGTTTGTTTTGTGTTTATAGAAATCTGAGTCTAGTCACAGTAGTCATATGACTTAAGGCTACTTGTAACAACAAAGTAGCGATACTGACGTCATTATATTGAACACAAGGCCGACTAGAGACAGGCCTGGGCGCACAAGGGTTTTTGAAATGTCACGTGATCAAATCGGTGTTCTAAAATTTGCAGTTCGAGCCAAGCGGAGTGCGTCGGTGCGTCCAGTGTTTACAAATGGCCGCGATTGTTTATGTTGATGTTCGTTGTTGCTTTATTTGTGTGTTGTTTTGATATTGAATTAAAAGCATATAAACTTCAAAGTGAGTGATTAGACAGTGAAGTGTATTTGAAAATTGAATTGGTAAGTAATTTTCGTATTTATAACACAATTTCGATGTTTATACGAGTTTAAATCTCATTTGACGTTTCAAAACGTTTCAATAAATCGTTGCTACTTTTTAGCTTATATAACAATGCATACTTATTTGTATTTCATTTTTAAGTGTTTATGTAACGTGAATATTGACACGTGTTTTATTTATAACAATACTTAATATTTTCAACAAAATCATTATTTCACATTTGAGGTTATATTTCGCTTACGAATCCATGAGCTTACTCACGAGAGATGATGTCGACTCAAATTTCTGTTCGTTTTCGTTATCATATTAAATTATTGTATTAAACATACACTATTCATGTTGAGTTTATCCAAGATAACCAAACGATAACCTTGGATGACCAAACTTAGCATTCTTAAATTCCTACGCTTAATTTCTTTGTTTCATTACAGGTGGTTTACAAAACAAAATGGGGAGATGTTGCAGCGTTTTTGGATGTAAATCCAACTACCGCTCTCAAAAAGAAAATGTATCCACATTTGCTCTTCCAAAAAACGATGCTCTACGGAAAAAAATGGCTTCGTCGGATTCCTACGGATTTTTCTGGAATAAAAAATCCATATGTTTGCATCAAGCATTTCGAAGAATCCATGATTATACGAAGCGACAGATGCACAGTACGCGAGGAAGCTATAGATGTGCCTCGCAAAATTCCCAAGCTTCGTGAGGGAGCAATTCCTACAATATTTCCGAGTGCTCCCAAATATCTATCCACCGCACCCCAATCAACTAGAAGACTCGCTGATGTGGAGACATCCCGGATGGAGATCGCTCTTCAAAACAGCCTCGATGACCTAAGGAAGCTGAATGAAGCAAAATCCATAAACAGTTTAGACGATTTAACTAAGACCAATCAAATTAAACCAGAATGGGTTTTAACGGAGACAGCGTTACAAAGAGTTTTGTGTTTAATTGACTTAAATGATGTGCCTTGTGTTTTGGGCGCTATTAAAGTAGTGAGTGATTTAAAAATACATTTATATTTAGGTAATAAGTTAGTAAGTAAAAGTCGTCATCCAAGAAATGTGAGTATAATCAAAAACGTAGATGATTTAAGTGACGTGATAAATTTGATTGAATCCTCTATCCATGACATTACCATCCCCGCCATTGATTTAAATGATGTTCTAATTATGTTGCAATCACACTTCCCAGATAGTGATCAGAGAATTATGTTCATTATAGAACAAATTAAGTATGCCGCTACCCTAAAAAATCTCCGTCGATACAGCGGGAATACTTTGATATTTGCAGCGTCAATGTTTGTACACTCCTCGGCTACGTATCATATGTTATTTAATACTAATTATTTGTGCATTCCTCTTGCTACAGCATTGGTATGGTTTAGTTTGCAAACAATTTTAGATTATTGTCCTGATGTTTTTATTAGTGGCCAGAATCAACTCTATATTTTAAATAAGATAAGTGTTTCTAAA